>NW_024356838.1:1260878-1421430 GCF_014805655.1 Passer montanus | reverse complement strand
CGCCGGGGGCCGGGCCGGGGCCGCGGGGGCTGCCCGGGCTCGGGGCCGCGCCGCCCGCTAATGAAACACAGCACGCCCCACGCGTGAGCTCTTCTCCGTCCCGTGCCAGCCGCTCGCTCGCGTCCCGGCTGCGATGCCGGCTGCTCCCGGTGCAGCTGTTGTGGCAGCGCTCGGTGTATGACAGCCAGAGCCGCCGGAGCGCTCCGCCCGCCGCAGGACCCTGGACTACAACCCGGAGCCTGCCGGGAGGAAGCGCAGGGACGCACGGCAGGAAGCGGGCTCGGCCGCCGCCGTAGCGCTGCCGCGGTCCCGCACGGCCGCCCCTGAGTCACCGGAGCGGCTTGTGCGGGGCCGAGCGGCGCGCTGGGCCGGTACCTGCTCCGCCGTGCTGCCGGTGCCCCTGCGAGGCACAGCCCGGCCGGAGGAAGCGGCGAGAGCGGCGCCTACTAACGTGAGTGGGGCTGGGGGCGGGTGGTGCCGGGCGGTGCTGCCTATCGCTGCCTATCGCTGCCTGTCGCTGCCTCTCCACAGCGCCCAGCTACCACGGGGTGCTGTTAAAAGGGGCTGCCCGCCAAGGGAGGGGACCCCTTTCGAGAACTTTTTCTTAGAACGAGGATTAAAATACTGGTTGTTGATGTAGCGATTTTATTTTCTACAATTTTGTGTTCTCTGCAATATTGTGTGATTTTCTAAAAGACGTCAATCTGGCATTGAAATTTCCTAACTTAATTGGCGAAACTTACCTGCATTTGCTTGTTGGAAAGTGCCGTGATGCTAATTTTAAAACAACTAAATAGACGTTTATTTTGAGAATAGATAGTAATATCATCATTGGCTATCACTACACCTTTCGTAAGCACTAGAAGGTATGGCTAGCAAAGTCTCATAAACAGCAAACAGTATTTATATTTTCGTTTTAAGTATGCTTTTAACGTTTAATTAATCATTACAATAGCACTGGTAAGTGTTGCAAGCTGCTGAAAGAGGATCTGAGGTTCACTTCTTGAAAAGCACATTTGATGGGAATAGAGTGGACCTCATAAATGCTGTGTTGCCACTGCTGCTAATAATTTTTAGAAGTCAGGCATGATTGTTTGTTCCCTATGAAATGAAGCAAGCACAACAAGCAGTTAGCTTCTGGAAATAGTTTCAGTGGCCTCTTGTCACAAAATAATAGTAACTTTTGATCTGAGATTTGGGGAGACCTGTATATGTGGACATGTTCAGATTGGTATACACACAGATAACAAATCTGTAGTTTTAAGAAACAAATTTATATAGGCCAAACAAATTACTCTTATGGAATTTCACAGAGGTTCAATTATTCAACAAATTCTTGTGCTCTTAGCTTTCATAGTACCATTCTAAAATTAACAACTCTTTGGTTGTTTGGTGAGTTTTAAAGGAACAAAAATCTCTCCAACAACCTAGGAGCACAGCTTTCCTATATTGCTGTCCTGAGTCCTGTATACCCTTATTTTATGTGCTTGCACTTATATTTTCCAAGCTGCCAAACCTCATGGGGAGACCAAAATGCAGTGTCTTAAACCTCTGATACAACTGATAATCTTAGTGAGAGTGTGAAGGAGATGACCCAGAAAATAAAATATTATTGGGATAAAATTTTATTTGCCTGACTGTGATAGCCAAATATATATTTTAGTGGTGCCTGGTGAGCAAAGGAACACCTGTCAGGTTCTAAGGACCTACTTGTATCTCTATAACTGAACTTAGGGATGGAACACACAGACATTGCACTGGCACAAAGCAGCAATTTTACATGCAGAGAAACAGACTGTTCTTTTCTTTTTAACCATCTGGTGTAATGACTTCTTTCGGGAGCGTTCATTGAAAGGCAGAGATAGTTATTCAACTGAGCATTAGGAAAAGGGATGGGATTATTGACTGATATATGCCATGAATGCATATATCAGTCAATAATTGGAGGGCCTTTTACTTGTAAAAGAATGCTGGGTAGCATGTGGATAACTGTTGATCTCCAGTGATAGAGTCCCTTTAATTTCCAGCAGATTCAACGATCACAAAAAACTGCCCTAAAAAGAAGCCAGAAAAACAATCCTACGTGGCAACAATGAGGTAAGTTGTGAGGCGTTTTACACTAAAATAATTTACACTCATATTTTCAAGCATGTTTTTTGCACTTTGGAGAGAAATTATTCAAAATTCTGTGAAAAAAACCCCCAGAGATACTCTCTTAAAAATTGTACTTGTTTGGCTGTCGTGGATCACTCATATTTTCAAGCATATTTTTTGCACTTTGGAGAGAAATTATTCAAAATTCTGTGAAAAAAAAACCCCACAGATACTCTCTCAAAAATTGTACTTGTTTGGCTGTCATGGATCAGTGTATTTGATCAGAATTCCCTGCTGAAAACCTAGAAATTACTCACAGACTAACATGAATAATATGCATACATGAGTAATGGTATTACAATAATATATATAGATGAGTTAGCAGCAAGCTTGGAATGTTCATCTTCTATTCAGTTTGCACTAATCTTGCAAGTAAAGAAGGAGAAAAGGAAAACTGTATGAAAAGCAACAAAGACAAGTGCCAAACTCTGCACCTAGAATGGGGCAACCCTGGATGTACAGACAGACTGGGGAACGAGAGGCTGGAGAGCAGTGCCATGAAAGGGACATGGGGGTCCTGGTCAGTGGCGAGTAGAACATGAGACAGCAGTGCCCTGGCAGCCAGGAGGGACATCCCTGTCCTGGGGGCACCAGGGACAGCACAGCCAGCTGGGAAAGGGAGGGGATTGTCCTGCTCTGTGCTGATGCAGCCTCACCTCAAGGTTGTTCTGTGCAGGTTTATAAGAATACAGTATAAGAAGGATATAAAGCTGTTAGAGAGTGTCCAAAGAAGAGCTATATAGATAGTGAAGGGCCTTGAGGGGAAACCATCTGAGGAGTGGCTGAGGTCACTTGGTCTGTTAAGGCTGGAGAAGAAGGGTCTGTGAGGTCTCCCAGCTGTCTACAGCTTCCAGACTAGGGGAAGTGGAGGGGCAAAGCACTGATCTTTTGCCTCTGGTGACCAGTGACAGGACTCAAGGGAATGGCATGAAGCTCTGGCAGGGGGTTTAGGCTGGGTATTAGGAAATATCTAAGTCTATTAGCCAGAGGGTAGTTGGGCACTGGAACAGGCTCCCCAGGGAAATCATCACAGCACCAAGCTGTGATGTGTTTGGACAATGCCCTCAGGTACATGGTGGAATTTTGGGACCTTTCCTGTGCAGAGCCAGGAGCTGGACTTCAATGATCCTCATGAGTCCCTTCCAATTGAGGATATCCTATCACTGTGTGAAGAACATTTGAGGGCTTGTCTTTCTAGAAGCTGCTTTTTAAGAGCTATTTAATTCCAGGATCATGAGGATCCAGAAACCTCTGCCTTAAACTATATCTACACTTACAGTTAACAGATAGGTAGCACCTAGCATCTGACATTGCCATTTTCTCACAAGTTCTAGATGTATCAGTTCAGCTGTTGCTGAGATTATTGCATCCCTGCATTACTCCATCTGGCATGTTTCTTTTGCTCCACCTCTGTGTTATAACCTTAGTGTGACCAGCATCGCATTTTCTGTACCAATTACCATTATCAAGCAGATATACAAACTATTGACAAAATAGCTAGCAAATCAGTTATAAAAATTGTTCCTTCTGTGTGGTGCTTGAGCAACAGAAAAAGTGAGCGTTTTATTCCTCCTTCCTGCCAGAGCTTTTGAGAAGGCACCTTCTCTCCTTTTTGCTTCCCAGTTAAGGCAGAGCTCCTGCAGTGCTGAAAACACTGAATCTCTGTACAAATTTGCTTTCTACTTTCAACTGGATAGACTTGGTGAGGTATGTAAATGTTCAATCAAAAATGTAGTAGTGAGAAATTAGGAAACAATGAACACTCTAAAGAACTACTCTAGATTTATTTCACAAAACAATGAAATCCAAAGTTAACCAAAAAGAGTGAAAAGCAAGTAAACACAGAAACTGGGTACAAGAAACACCTGTCTTGATAGTTGAAAGTAATTTGCCAAAGTGCTCCTTATTTGCTTACTTAAATGAAAATGTACTTAATATTTTGTGAGTTTTGATCAAGAGATAAAACTGTACATGGCTTTAATGAAAACTTTTCCTGTTACTTGTTTCAAAGGTGTTTTCACTTCTGTAAGCTTCCAGGAAGAGTTATGGGAATCCGCCTACTGCGCTTCACCTCTGTGGTGATCATCGTCTTGCTTCTTGTGGCAGGTGCTTTAACAGCTTTGCTCCCCACTATCAAAGATGACAAATTGCCCAACTCGAGAAGGGAACCAAAAACCCAGACTCAGTCTGCCCTGGATTCATTTACTCTTATTATGCAGACATACAATAGAACTGACTTACTGCTAAAGCTTTTAAATCATTATCAAGCAATCCCACACCTACATAAAGTAATTGTTGTGTGGAACAACATTGGTGAGAAGACACCAGAGGAAATGTGGAATTCCTTGGGGCCTCATCCTGTCCCTGTTGTCTTTAAAGTTCAAACTGTAAATCGTATGAGGAACAGACTACAGAATTTCCCTGACCTGGAAACAAAAGGTAATCAGCAGTTCATAACACTATTACTAATATTATTTTCATGCTTGAAATCTGAATGCTAAAAGAGAGATGGTTGAGTTATACTGTGTAATAAATCAATGGATCTTTTGGACCACTTCATAGAGTGTGGGTAGAATAGAGGAATCCTGTGTTATGATATCAGGTGCACACCACCACCAGGCTGTCAGTGAAGAGTAAAGGAAAGAAAAGAGGAATATCAAATGCATTTCAAGGTCTTTTGCAACAGTTCTCCATTTCCTTTGTCAGGCAAACATGGGTAGTTCAGCTGCTCTTCCTTCCGTACTATAAACTGAAATTCAAAATGCATGTTGTTTGTTGAGTGTCTGCACTAATCTGGACTTAAGTCATCTGGTAGAGATTTGATTTAGTCCATTCTTCTTAAGACTAAGTTCTCAAGCATGTTCTGCTCTTCTGAGAAAGTTCCCTCCCCAGCTGTCTGGCTTTCTATCTCAAATGATGCACTCTTTTATTTAAGAGTACTTTCCCCAGTCTCCTGGGTATTCATATAAATGTTCTTCCTAAGCTCTTTCTAGGACGTGTACAACAATAAATCCTGTTTGTTTCAAGTGGAAAAATCCCCCATATGTTGCATTACAGACCTGACCTTACTCATGATTAGTAAAGGTAATTGTATTTATTGCCCCCTTCCTATCATGCCTGCTAGTCCAAACACATGAGTTCTAGGAAGACACTGGAAACTTCAAATTCCCCAGTGTTTTTCTTACTGTACTAAGATCTGTGCTAGATGTAAATTTTAAAAGTTTTAATGCACCTGCAGTTCAGAGCTAAGAATATCCTTCCTTTTCCACTTCCTGGCAGTCTTTTGTCTAAAACTTAAGGCAAAGAGTCTTCCTTCTGTAGGAATATTCTATTAATATTGAGTGTTGCCTGGGCAATTTAACTTGCTTATGTAGTAGTGTATATGCTAAAAAGTACCTAACTCTATTCTAGTTGTATCTTTACACAAGATTAGTCGAATTTTAAGTTGCTTTGCCAAACACTCCCAAGTTTTCTAACAGATATTTCTCCAGCTATACTACAGATGATCAAAGGCTGCTGAGTTTTGTAACAGCCTGGCAAATAATCTAAAACTTAGGTTTGCTTCCAGTTACCACAAAGCTGTAACCTTGCTTTAGCTTTGAAATCTACTTATGTTTTATCAATCTACTTTCAAGGAATTGCAATTCAGCTTAATAGTTGTAGAAATTTTATATTTCATTTGTCAAATATTGTGCTGCAAACTGTGCTCATGTATTTAATCTTTTGATCAATTAAAAGTTTTTCTCTTATTTTCCTCCTTCAGCTGTTTTAATGATGGATGATGACACACTAGTCAGTGCGCATGACCTTGCTTTTGCCTTTTCCGTCTGGCAGGTAATCTTTTGCATCTTGGCAGGAGGTATTTGTGAGCTGCACTTGAGATTAATAGTTTTAGTTAGAACAATAATGTATCACACTGTTTTACCATTGGTTTTCTAGCTTTAAAGTTAGATTTTAGGGAGTTCAAAGCACTGAATAGTAGAAATAGCAAAATTGTTCTTTAGTAGTATCTGTATCTGTTATCTGTAACTTTAAAATTTTAACTCTTACTTTACAAAACCATGAAGTTGCTAACTGCTGAATTTATTTAAATGTGTAGTAGTCTTGTGTGTTTTGTTTTGCAAAGCACAAGAAATTATCTGTAAAGTTATTTTCAGTGCCAAATACACAGCTGCCAGTTGTGGGTAGATGTTTTGTTGGCAGTATGTGATATGGAATGAGGCAGACTGTCAGTTTTGTGAAACTGTATTTAATTGCGACATTTATGCAGATCAAAGGACCACATGCCAACAATTTAATTCTTTCCTGGCAATAATGTTGTCCTCCTTTCATTTAAGAATTGCATAAATGATGAACGTACTTAAGTGAACCCTGCACTGTGAAATATGTGTTAAATTTCTTTTTTTCTTTCAGCAATTTCCAGAGCACATAGTGGGATTTGTTCCTAGAAAGCACATTTCTACTCCTTCAGGCGTATACAGTTATGGCAGCTTTGAACTGCAGAACCCTGGATTTGGGAATGGAGATCAGTATTCTATGGTGCTTATTGGTGCAGCATTTTTTCACAGTGGGTATTTAGAAGACTTTCAACAGCAGCCAGAAGCAGTTTACGCCTTAATAGATGAAACTCAAAACTGTGATGATATTGCCATGAATTTTCTGGTAGCCAAGCATACTGGAAAGCCTTCAGGAGTGTTTGTGAAGCCTGTTGACATAAGAAATTTAGAAAAAGACACTAACAGTGGCTATTCTGGAATGTGGCACCGAGCAGAGCATTTGTTACAGAGATCCTACTGTGTAAATAAACTCGTTAATATTTATGATGGCATGCCCTTAAAATATTCTAATATCATGATTTCTCAGTTTGGCTTTCCTAATTATGCCAATCACAAAAATAAAATGTAAGCCAACGAATTTAAGGTGTTAAATGTTAAACAATACTCAGTGAATTGTACTGAGTTCAAGGAGAGAAGAAGGTGTAATTACTGCATCTTGACCATCCCTCTTTGTAGCCTCTGATTTTGTCTCCCTAAGCTTTTTATGTATTTCTTTCCTTTCTAACTAAGTCACAAAGGTAAGTTTTGAGAAAACTTAAAGAATATATAATCATGCTTAGCTGTGATAAAATCATCCTCTTTTCCTTAAAACCTGAAAAGCTACTTTAATTAATTAGGTCAGTTCTTCAGAAACATGCAGAGAAAAATGCATTCCTATTCTTCAGATCTTAACATTTGGATTTTTTTCCCCTGAATATACATATCCAGTCAAATGAGGTCTAGGCATATTTGTGACAGTTATATTTTGAGATGCTTCCTTGCCTTCCCACTCCTCACCTGCTCCTACCCAGTTTCCAGTGAAGCTGTAGAAGAGCTACAGTGAACTGCTGGCCAGGCTTCTGGCCTCTGTACAAAACCCTCTTGAAGTTTGTATATAAGCTACTCGGTGTTCTGAGATGTTCTTGAAGCTGCTATGAAAGCCAGAAAAGTACCTCACCTTAATCTCAGATAGTCCTTAAACCATTGCCTACAATATCTACTCCTGCTCAGTGAATGGAAAATTATCTTTGATGTGGCTTTTTTTCCTATTATTGATTTGCCTGGAGTTGCTGAAACACTGCAAGCAGCTGAAAGGTAAATCCTAGAGGATGGAAATATAAGAAACATGAATACATGAAATATGAAACTTATATAAGCAGCCAGAAGAAGAGGATGGAATATTAGTTATTAATATTCTCTTTAGTACTTAGTTTTATTTTGATATTTTGCATATATGTTGTTACAAACATGCACCCAGGAAAATCCTCAATTAGTTAAAAATTTCTTATTTCCAGTTCCTAGTAAGAGCAGGGTGTTCAACATTTATTACAGTGTACATTTTGTAATTTTACAGGTCTACTGTTTTTTTGGCTTCTCTTTCAATGAGTATTTACTTTTTAGTTCCTTTTTTCCTCTGTTTTTGGTGGCTATGACAACAGAGTTAAAATGTACAATAAATGGGTAAAGCATTTTTAAAAAAACTATTTTAAGGTACAGTGGTATTTGACAGGGATGCACTATTATCAGTCTCTGAATTCTCTGACATTACTTATAGCAAGAAACAGAGCTGCTGTTAATGGCTTTTGTTGGACTGGGACTCTGTAATTCTGGAAACCTTCTATTGACATAGACAGGGCAAACCTTTTCAATGAAGTTGCACAAGGGTTGGGCTTTATTTTTTTGGGGGGTGTGGAGTGACACACAGTGATTTTCCTGGGTCACAGAATCAGATTTGGCATCCAAAGCAGATTTAGTTTCATCTGCATCAGCTTTTAATTGATTCTTAGAATCAGTTCAAAGGTAGCTGTAGGCAGCCAGTCACAGCTAATACCTAGCACACAAATAGCATCTGCACAAATGGTATATAATTCTATCATTTTTTGTAAAAAGTTAGCTGAACAAGAGTGAAAAATATGACAAGTTCTTTACAGCAGGGTGTGAGTCTTTGGGGAAAATGAAGGACTTTTTTGCCTTGTTCTACCAGTATTAAAGGATTTAATTTCTGTTCAGTGAAGTCTTCCCAGTACTTTTGTAAGATTTAAAGGGCAGAATCTTAACATGGCAATGTAAAGTCTGCTTAATTTTGTTGTAATAGTGAAAAGTGTTTTTTAATTATGGTGCTGTAGTGCTAAGTAGTATACAGGTCTATGATCTTTCCAGAAATGCAAATTTCTATGATTTCTGTTCTGTGCAGTATCAGCTAGAGGTGTGAAGACTCACAGTTGTTGTTAACTTTATTTTTGAAATGTGAAATGAACTGTCAACTCAGCCAAACTGTAGTATTGGGCTCTTTGTTGGAGTGAAGGACTTCTTTTGTCTTCTGAATCAGTGAAAGAATTAATAGAACAAGCTTTTAATTATACTGTTATATTTAATTTGCACCATTGTAAAATAAAATACAGAAAGCAGACTTGTGATGTGTTTATTTTCAGATTATTGACCAAAATTTTTATTGTTAAGATGACTAAAGTAAGCTCACAGTTTGAATACTCATGAGAAGCACCAAGATTTGTTTTTTTAAAAAAAATTAGTGTACTTGTTGGCACATACATTCATTTAATTTAGGTAAGGCCTACTTATGAAGGAAGAAAAGGCATAAAATAACCAACAGCCTTAATCATTTTAATCTTAGCAAAGAAAATACAAAGATAAGACTTAAGCTCCAGCCGTAATTCATTGTACTTTGGAACCAAAAGGGGTTTGCTTATTTTTAAAAGTGGATTTTTTTTATGCCTTGGTAGTTATAAAAACGTCTTAAGATTTTTTACTGAAAATACATTACCAAAAATTATATTTTAAACAAAATAATATGTATATAATTATTTCTGTGTGAGATGATCTATGTCATTTGGCAATATTTTGGAGTCTACACAGAATCATCACCACCTCTGTATGTTCTTATGAAATTACAGTTAATGCAACACAGGATTTTAAACATGGTATCTAAAATATATATTTTAAAAATCTGTGATAAAAACCCAAGATATAGTGCTAAAATGTACAAGAAAATTTCTTCTTTACAAAATAATGCCACAAGATGTCACTACAGCCTTGATATTTGATCTCAAAACGAGTACATAGTCTTAATTAGAATAACTAAGTTGTATTAGTTTAAAATATTCTTAAAGCTAGCACTTTACAAAGTGAAATTCATTAAATAATCATACTAATAGCTATGACACTACTGGAATTGGAAAAATATAGAGGTTATTTTGCACATATTTTTACAGGGAAGAAAATGAATGTTAGTTTATTTCTGATGCTTACAAAGGCTGCAGCTAATTTCCACAAATGAGAACTCTTCTACAATGAAAACTGTGTTTTTAACTTTGCAGAAGACATATAAACAGTATATAAGAATTTGACAGCTGGGCTTCAGTATCTAGTGATATTTGCCTCCTAGATTCACCAGTCCAGCTGGATGGGTTTACATACCTTAGGCTTTATCACAAACTCTGTTTCTACAGGTTCTAGATACGGGATTCTAGGCTGCAGACTGTTCCATCTTTCCCAGGAGTGTTGCTAAAGCTATTTTGAGTATGCTCATTCAAACTGCCCTTAAGCAGAGTGCAGCACTGACTTAGAAATGTGTTACATTGAACTGCAGTGAAAGTCTGAGGGGAAAAAAAAAGGGCATTAAAACCCTGCAGTTCTGGGCAATATACCTCAATACCATCTCTTACACAGGATATAGTACCCCTCAGAGAATTGCTTGTAAATAAAAACACGCTAGTGAAATACTTGATTTTGTTAAGGTTGTAAAGAAGAGTCTAAAGATAAACACTGATTTCCATGAAAAGGAACAACCCTCTAACAACCTTTATTTAATTTGCTGGTACATAAGACTGCAGTCTCAGTCTTGTGAACATCTTGTATGGAATAGTACTTTTGACTGAAAAGGAGGTTTTCTCAGGTTCCAGAATCAGGCAAAAACAGGGTCATATTTAGCACACTAGTTTCGGAGCTTTTCCAAAAACGTTGAAAAAAAGCAGTGTAAGAATGCAAGTACAAAGCATTAGAATCAACACAAAAATTAAACAAACATAAAACAGCTGCAGTGTCTTCTGTAGTGCTTCCCCTTATTTGTAAAGCTTTAAAGATTATCCAGCGCTTATGACACCAGATTAAAAACTGAAGAGTCAGAAGTGTTTCACGCTCATGTTTAGCCTCATTAGCAGACACACCAGGATTAATTGTACGAACTGGGGGTTACAGTAGGTTATTTACGTGTTACGGAAAGCTGGTGATACATATGTGAACCTCAGCGCTGCCTATGGCTTTGTATTACAACATCTTTTAAAGGTGTTTCAAGAGTGGATTTTTTTGTTTGTTCAGGGGAAGAGTGACTTTTTTAACCCCCTTTTTCTTCTCTCCTCAAGGAACCTCTCCGTCGCAACCTTTGCCTTAGTTGTAAAGCTGAGACGGACAGTCTGCCCTGTTTGGCACTTACCAGTTCTTTCTAAAGGGGAGAGGCGGAAGAACGCGCCCGGAGCTCGAACCAGCGCGTTAGGAGAGCTCCGCGCCTCCGACGGGCGCGGCTCCCTCAGCGCTCGCAAGCGGCTCCCGGCCCCTCCAGCCCCGCGCCCCACGGCACCGCCCGGGCGGGAAGCGGCGGCCGCGGGGGGCCTGGGGCGGGGCGCTCCCCGGGGTGCCGCCAGCTCATTGGCTGCAGGCATAGTAGAGCGACCTCTGATTGGTCAGCCGACCTGTCTGTCACGACAAAGGGTGTCCCAGGTAGCGCAATGGGCGCTCCGCCGGCTCCCCCTCGCCCGAGGCGACCTCGCCGCTCCGCCTGCCCCCGTCCGGAGCCCACCCGCGCTGCTGAGGTAGCGCTCCGGCTCAGCCCCGTTCCGAGCTGTGCGCGACACCCGCCCGGTGCCCGTGGGGCGCTCTGCCACGGGCCGCCCCCGGGCGGGGAAAAGCAGCCCCAGCGCAGCGGGGCGCGGCGGCGCTGCCCGGGCAGGCGGGGCGGAGGGCGGGGCGGTGTCGGGCTCAGGGCCGCTGCCTGCCGGAGCAGGGGCGCTGCCGGGCCGGGGAGCGGGGGGAGCGCAGGGGGCCGGTCACTCGCAGCGTCAGCCCTGGGCCGGGCGACACAAAGGCTCCGTAACGCGGTTGCCAGAGCGCCGCCGGTCGCCTGGTAACCGCCCGCTGCCGCTTTATCCGGGGGCGTCTCCTGGCTGGGGGCGGGGTGGAGCTGGAGTCTCTGCGGGCGCTTGCCCGTCGTGTCCCGGGGCTCTTCTCGGCTCCGCTCCCGCTCCTATGCGGGCTGCGGCCGCTGCGCTCGCAGCACCCTGGGCCCTGGCGGGCGGCCACTCCGGGCAGCGGGTCGCGTCTCAGCGAGCGCGCCCCGGCCCCGCCGGCGCTGCCCCGGAGCGCCATGAGCTCGGAGCCGCCCCGCGCCTCGCTGCTCCGGGCCCTCTTTAAGATGGAGCCGGCGGCGGCCGCCTCCGAAGTGCTGGGGGGAGCCTCGGAGTTCGTGAAAGGTGAGAGCGGGGCGGGAGCCGCCCCATCCCCTGCCCGCGGGGTCCCGGAGCCTCCCCCAGCGGGGAAACTCCCTGCCTTCTCTACCGCCCTCCCACGGCTTTGCTGCCCGCCCGGCTCGGCCCCGGCCCCCGTGCCCGGCGGGTTTCGCGGGCTGCTCGCCGCGGCTGCTGTTGCTGCGCGCTGCTCGCTGGGTCGGAGCCGCTGCCGAGCGGCCCCCGGCAGGGGCAGGGCCCGCGGGCGGAGCGCTCCGGGCGCTCCCGCCGCCGCTCACGCAGCAGAAAAAGGAGCGGCGGAGCCTCTTCCGCCCCGCGGTGACAGGCGTGCCCCGAGGCGGCGGCCGGCTGCCTCCGCTGTCCGACACTGTGCCTCTAATCTGTCTTTCAGATCGGTTGTACTTCGCTACTTTACGAACTAAACCGAAAAGTACCGTAAATACCCACTACTTCTGTACCGATGAGGAACTGGTCTATGAAAAGTAAGTGTTGCGGTTTGCATATTCAAAGTGATCACCTGAGAGTCTCCCCAACACACTTTGATATATTCTGTAGAATATTTTTGCCCCGTTATGTTACTTGCACAGAATATGAGTATAAAGTTTCTCCAAGTGTATTTATTTATTTGCTGAAACTAGGTGACACTTAAAAAAAAAAGACCCATAAAAACAACTGCAAGGCCGGTTAAATGGCTTAAAACGTGGTTGAGCTCAAAGAAGGATATCTGAGCCTTGGAAGATTTGTTTAAAACATGGAGGTCTATTTGGACTAATCACACTTTACTGAATGGTGTCTTAAATAGAAGACTTATTTGGCACGAATAGATAAACAATAGTTTGTTTTATATTTCCTGTATTTTCCTGTATAGAGAGTATGAAGTTTACAGAATCCTAAGAATGCAGTGTTTATATGTGCTCTTGAAGAGCGTCTGTAACTTCTTTTATAACTCTGGTTTTAGTAGGGGGTTTTGAGATAGCACTTCTTGATGGCTTTTGTGTCTTTAGAACAGCAGAAAAAATATTTCTGTGAAGTAAAAAGTTCGTGTTTGTAAGACACTGACTTCACACAGAAGGTAAAAAATAAAACTGATTATAGTTGTGAATACTATTTAAGGACATAAAAACCATCAAACAAATAAAGCAATTACTCTGTGCTGTGGCTAAAAAGTTGGTGCTTTGGACTGCATCTCAAGACCAACTGTTTCCTGTGTGATGATATATCCCTACCTGCTGGACATGGAGTTTGCTGCAGCAGAAGTGAAACAAAAAGTGTGTTCCTATTTTAAGCATAACTTGCTTTCCAAATGACTTGAATTAATTGTGAACATCAGCCATTCTTCCCTCCTTTCTCCTGCAGCCAGCACTACTTCTGTGAAGGTGTAAACCAATATTCCTTGGTTTTTAGCTTCCTTTTTTTGCACAGCTTGTAGTTTCAGGGTATCTTTTCTAGACGTTTTCTTATCTTAAGCTGTGTGTCTTCTACTGGAGTTCCCAATGGTTCATTCTGAAAGTTGACTTTTGTAACGGGGTGCTTGGGTTAGGAGTAAGTTCTTTAATGATCATTAAGTAATTTTGATGGGAAGGGACCTTTGGAGTATCCTAAGGGAGGGTTGACCTAATATTGAAAGCAGAACTCCATTGGGGAAGGTCCTGAGCAATTTGTGTGGTATGAAAGTGTTACACTTGCTTTAAGAAGGGAAACTTGTATCTTTTCCAGATTTCGGTATTATGTTTTGTTTCTTAACGTGCTTTTAGGAAGTGTGAAGGGCTCTTATGTGCCATTTGATCTTGTGGGTAGGAAAGAGGAGCAGTTTTGTACTCTTAGTTACAGGTGGCTGTACTAACCAAGGCCTGTAACTGAGTGAGGTATTTGTGTAAGGACAGTGTCATGTTTAAAAAAAAAAGTACTGAAAAAATTTTAGAGGGTGTGGTGGAGAAAGTAGTTTTCTTTAATATGTAGAGGAAATTCTGTAGGTATATTCCTTAACCCAGTGTTAACTACCTATGAAGGTGGAACCTGATACCAGATATAATTACTGGGTAATGGAAGGAAGCGAAGTTTCCTTATCTTCTAGGGCACAACTAAAGACATTGAACACGTAACTCCTGGTGTATGTTCTGAATTGATGGCTCCTAATCTGTTTGGCCCATTTTAAAGTTGTTGTCCTGTATCTGGTACCATAAAGATAGTCTCCCTTTTGTGCTCATAAAGTGCTGAAATGTGATATGAAAATAAGCGACAGTTACCAGGTGGTACCAAGGAATTGCGTAATAACCTTTTAAATGTCATTGCTAAACTTTCCCCTGGTATTTCTATTGCAGCACCTAGCCCTAGCAGTGTCTGCAATATTTGGTAGTGCCTGATCTTTTTTTTTTTTGCCCTCTCATATCTAAGGCAATTTATATGGTCTCAGGGAAGTAAAAGCAAGTGTCAGTAGGCTTACCATGTTATGTATATTTTTAATATCTTTCTGAATTTGGAAGGCTAGAGGTAAGTTGAGGAATAGGCTCAGTTCCTGGGGAAGTGCTAATTTTACGATAGTTCCCTTATGCTCATCAACAAGCTTGACATCAGCCAGTCCCTTGTGTTTCCCAGGCTGCACACAAAGTGGGGGGCCTGACAGGGCTTGTCTGCAAGTAGTAGTGGAGTGTAACTTTACTAGAACAGGTCAAAGGGTCTCCTCACTTCCTTAAAAATGCAGTCTTCTTTCTGAGAAAGTGATTAGAAGTATTTGTTGCATGATAGCAAAGTAAATATTTGGAAGTGAGTTTCGAAATGCTGTAGGTCAGAACAGTGGTTTGCAGAATCTTCATGGAAATGGCTTCCTTGGGTGGTTCTTGTGCTCAGAATTCCACAGCCACTTATCCTTTTCAATCAAATCACTTGCTCAGAGAGTTCTCAGGAGGGGGATAGGAGATGTCTGCTCAGGCATGAAATCCTCAGTACCTGTGAGGTGTGTAAATAATTGCATTAATAAAATTGTTTATTGATTTAACTTTGCTTAGATGCATCATTGTAATGACAAGACAAAGATACTTCATTGTACTTGGAAGTAAACTCCTTTTCTTTCAGCTCTTCTTCTGTTTAAATTGGTTTTCTTTGGACTCTTATTCTGTTAGCTTGTTACAGAATTTTATTTGGCTGACTTTACAGAGGTGTCAGTTTGCTTCACTGGAGCATTATCTGATCTGAAAACCTCATGAATATGTAGGTTTGGAGTTGCCTGATTACAGAGAGCCTGTTACTGGATCACACAGTACTCAAAAACTCATTATCTTGCTTCCCTTTTCCTCCCCCCCCTCCCCTTGAAGAGACATAAGGAAGTAATTTTTATATTAGTACTTTACCCCATTAATTCAACAAAAGAGCTGCAGTGCTAGATCTGATGGTTTGGGAAGTTTGGGGTTGACTTGCTCCTGTACCTTGTCACCTGATTTATCACTAAATTATACACAAAGTGGGGTTATGTAATCTTAAGCACTTTACACTTCAGTTCTCACTTGAAGTTTTCAACTGTTCTAATGACTTCATAATACTGTCTAACTTAAACATTCACACTAAAAAGATAATAAAGATGTTCTTAAAACCATTTAAGCCTATCTTAAATTGCTAGCAGACTAGGAACTTGCTACTAGAACTGTCACTATTTTAGTTAAATGTGCTGCAATTTAACCTTAAACCTATTATGCCAGAGAAATTCTATACAAATGCCTCAGTTAAGAGAACAAGAAACCTGAATGGAATGATACAATTCTGAAATCTCTTTGATAGTTTTGTTTCTGTAAGATTTTCTCAGAGTCTTTCTGAAACTTTGAGGTTTTTACTGAGAAATTCTGCACTACTTCTTATAAGGGAGCACAGTCTTTCAGGATAGTGTAGTACAGGTAACTATTGCTTCAGAAAAATGGAGTTAATGAGAAACAATCCATCTTGATGAAGATTGTCTTTTGGCAAACAGACAAACCTTGCCTTGGCAAGACCTCAGTTAATGAGTTAGGCACTAGTAAGAAGCTTTTTATTCTCTAAGAATAGCATCTTTCACGTTTCACCTTCCAGTAAACAGATCTGGGTTGAGAATACTACACTTGACTGGTTAACTTGGCTTTCACATAGTTTTATCAAAGCAGTTTTATCAAACTTTTAAAGTCCTTTTTATTTCTGAGTAGTTTTCTCAAACAAAGTCATAATTTAAATGCTGTGAAATGGGAATCTCACTCATCCTGATGATTTATAATGGCCTTCACAAATCATAATGGTTTTTATTCAGTCATTTGTTCTGACTTTGGATCTCTTGTATAAACAGCTTTTGCAGATCTAATCTCTGACATGGTGTAAGCAGCAATAGAAGTAGTAA
Organism: Passer montanus; assembly: GCF_014805655.1. Lineage (NCBI taxonomy): Eukaryota > Metazoa > Chordata > Aves > Passeriformes > Passeridae > Passer > Passer montanus. Next base: position 1,404,910 of record NW_024356838.1, on the reverse strand, counting down.
ATAGGATAGTCTCTGTAAATCATGCTTTACACTGAAATATTCTTTCAGGCTGTGGTATGTTACTTGCCCATTTCACAGCAGTCTTCATGAGTGCTACTTCAGCTGTATAGCAGTAGAGCAAAACTCTCAAGTGCTCAGCTACAACAGTATTAAATGAGTACTGTTTCTTCTACTGCATGTGTATTTGCAAAGAAACTGTTTGTCTTTCCTGTGACAAGAGTAAGGGTTAGCCTGCCCCGTTTGGCTTTGGTTAATGCTGCTTTTCTGTGGCTCTCCAGTAACAGTACTTGCATAGGAAACGTGAACTTCTTGATCTCTCTGTGGTTTAAATCATTGGAAAGGAAAAAGAAAACTTAAACTTAGCCTTGTTACAATAATCAGAGCTGTCACATCACACAAAAAGCTGTTCACATCAGTAGTTTTGAAAACTCGACCTTGACTATTGGATGACCAAGACAACTTAGTAAGATTGAGTCCAAAATTAAAACAAGGAAATTCCCCAGCTTAATTTTGTACATTACTTTACTATATCTGTATCTGTCTTTGCTTTTTTATAAGTACAAGATAAAAGCATTTGCCAGTAGTACCGAGGAGATTTTTGTTTGTAGTAAAAGGGTACCAGAATAAAACAGCAGCTTTCTAAGCTCCAGTTTTGAGTTGGATGGGGCTGTAGTTTGTCTAGGAAATCCCTTATGTGCATCTTGGCCTCTGTCAAGATGATTTTTTTCCAAAGGGACTAGGTTTCTGATGTGACCTGAAGGTTCTATAGGGCAACTTTTTATGGGAAAACCTCTTCATTTTTTTTTTAATATGAAGGAGCACTAGATTAAAAAGCCGTGTATCTGGAATAATTACTTTAATTATCTATTACTTAGATCTGTGAGTTGTTGAATTTTGAAGAATCAGGATCTTGAGGAGGATTTGGAACTTCCAATATGAAATGGACTTAATACCTGGGGAGTTTTGCATAATCCAGGGCCTCTGCACTGTTCCTACCTTCAGCTATTTCTAGGGTTATATTTGCTGTGTCATCCTTGGTCTGTTCAGAGGCACGCAATCCCTAAGCAGCATTAAGCATTAGGAATTTTGTCTCAGCCCAATTAAGGAAGCTCCTAACAATTCACGTGTCACTGGAATCAGCGGGTGAGAGGATAAAAACGATGCTCACCTTTTTTCATGTGCTTGAGAAGTGGAGAGGAGAAACACACTTCAGGAAACTGGAGTTGAAGAAGAAAGCCTGAATAGGTAAGATTTCCCAAGCAGCAGATAGGTTGTAATGAATGTGCAGACTAATCCTCTCTTATGCAGGGTGTTAGTTGCATGTGAGAAGTGTTCAACTTATCGTTTGAAGGAAGCAGCTGAATAGTCAGGTGGCCACTTCTGCATCACCTGGGCCTTGGGCTGTTAAATAGCCAGGCTCAGAAGAGATGCAGCAGGGCCCTTGGAGGGTCATAGCTGGACATTTGTGAAATGCTGAAAAATTAGCCAAGTTTTGCAGTTAGGGAGCTGTATTTTTATTTCACCACATTCTTGGATTTTTATCTTTTGACTTAAGTAATTGCAAGCTTGAGGACTCCTGTTTTGGCAGGGAAGTGGCATTATATGGTTGCAAGTCTTCAAGAAGGCAAACTTCATACTTTAATGGGTATACTTTTACTTTGTGCTCCAGTTCTGGGATATGTACTCCAGAAAATGATTGCAGTTATTAAATGGCACCTCTGTTTTCAAGTTACTGAACCAATGACTGAATAAGGTGGCAAACAAGAAACATCATGCCCTGATGGGAAGTGAGTGGCAGTATAAAACTACTGCTCCGTAGGGAAAAAGTATCAGGCATGTGGAGTAAAGTATAACTAATACATTTTATTTTTGGAAGATGATATCCTGGTCACGTAGATTGACGGAGGTTAATATGGACCTTAACAAATCAGGGAGATGGACAGTCACCAACTGAATTGAATATATGAATATTCATTCATATGAAAATATGAAATTCAGCAAGGGCAGGTGCCAGGTTCTGCACCTGGAATGGGACAACTCTGGATGTAGGGGCAGACTGGGGAATGAGAGGCCAGAGGGCAGCACCACAGAAAGGCACCTCAGCATACTCTGATTCTGTGGAATCAATTCAGTTAAAAGTCTGCTAGGCTATAATATTCCTTCAGTGAATGGCACCATCTATTCATTCAGGATGGGAAATCTGTTTATCATTTTTCTTCAGCACAAGGGTCAGAGATATTTAAATGCTTAGTAAAAAGTGGTGTTTGCTTTTCAGAAGGTTTAGGCTTGAACTGACCCGTGGCACCTTCATGTGGTATCCCATGGAACTGCAGTTGGAAACGACTTCTTACTAAAGGGATGTGGCCTGCATTTCCTTCACCATTAAATTCCCTGGAAGCATTTACAGTAACTATTTGAGTGACAGAGCAATGAGCTGGCCTTTCTAGGGGGATGACCATTCCTGTGATACAGTACAACAAATGCCTCAGATATAATACTGCAGCAAATTACTGGTAGGAAGAAATGGTTCTAGGAGTTTACTCTAAGGAGAAAACAGATATCAGAAACTTATGCTACTGCTTCCAGGTGCATCATGGTAGTATTTTTGAAGTAGAGTATTTAAATGTTCAGCTAGTATATTCTGGGGTTTTGCTACTTGGTTTGAGGAGCCTTATGGTTTGGAAAGCAACTCCCCATGGGATGAGGGGGGAGAATAACTTCAGGTATCATCTAGGTACTTGGTTAAAACAAAATATAATTAAATAATTCCATACCTGCCTTCTGCTCCTCTGGTTTCCACCTCTGTTGTAAATAACTGTCTCTCTTAACTAGCTTAAACTTCAGAGGCATTCCAATTTCTCTTACTGTTTTTCAATGCTTTGTTAAAACATCTAGATGTAAAAGAGATGGAAGTAAAATAATATTGGATGAATTGCTTATCAGTGACTAGTTGCTTTTTCTTATGTTGGTCTTCAGTTTTTGCCAAATGAAATTCTTTATTCAGCTGGTGACTTGGTGTGTCATTTCATCCCCATTCTCTATACCCTGCCCATTTCCCATGTTCCACTTACATTTACTTAAAATTCTGGTCTTGAGATGAAAATCCTTTGGGTGAAGCAGGATCAAGTGTCACTAATTCAAGTATAAAAATGGCCTTTTGTAGAAAAAGTAATGAGGGTGCATAGGATTAAATCCTTCTGCTTAAACATGTCAGAAACTGTATTTAGGTCTAGGGATGTAAATGGAAGAAAGATTTTGTAGATCAGAGTTCATTGACTGCAGTACGGAGCCTTCTATTATCTTCCAAAGAACTCTCTTGATTTGAGGATTTGTAAAGCACTTGTTTCACTTAGCCCCGTCAAAGAAAGGATAATTAACTTACTCCAATTTAGAGGTATAGAATGGAGAAAGTTCAAATAATAGATGTAACATAACCTATCTGCCTTGCATTTCAACCACAATGTTTCATCAGCAAAGGCAATAGCTGGTTTATAGTGCCTCTATGGTAGTAGGGAAATAACTTGGGAATTGACAGTGGTGTTGTGATGCTGATGCAGCAGGGACTGAAAGTGCCTTTCCTTTGATTGTGCTTGTATTCTGAGAAATATTTTGTTTCTGCAGCATAGATAAACAGGGATAGTACCAGAGTCTTAAACACAGATGCTTCTACTCCCTACTCCACTGTGTTCAGAGAAGCACAGGATTCTTAATGATAATCAGTGATGGAGATATAGTCAAAGACTGTGACATCTTTAACTTGGGGCTGAGAGAAGCTGAATGGCTTCATTTTGTAGAAAGACAATTACTTCCCAGACAGACTCAAATGTATTTTATCCTTATATCCACCAAAATAGTAATTTGTCTTGTGGATAAATTTGTAAACTGATTTTCATGTATTTTTCCTACACTGCTGTTCAAATTTAATCATGTGGAAAAGTAGAAGTGGATATATTACTTCATATTGAAGTACTTCTAGCAAATGAATTGTAATAAAGCATGGCTGTACTTCTTCAGTTCTTTAGATGAACTGGGTATGCAGTTATAGCTTTCAGATACTTTACTCTCAACATTTTTTAAGTATTCTGTATTATAGTAACTATCCCATTCCATATTTTTCCACAACACCTTAAAAATAATTTTTCCAAAATAATTTTCATATCATAAGTTTTAATCTTCAATCTTATATTTAAATGAAAGAATGCTCTAAAGTTGATGGAGTAAGATAGGGTGGGGGTGTTTGATTCATGTGTAAGTGCAGCTGTATGGGAGGAGATGTTAGGAAGCCTATATAACTTTCCTAGTAGCTACATTCACTCCAGTGTTATTAGAACTCCAATTTTAACTTCTTGTTTGTCTTAACTCATACTTGCTCTTAGAACATTTTTACTTCATCTCTGTGAAAATCTGTGTGGAGGGTTTTGCTTTAAAAATAACTATTGACCATATTTGACAGACTTATCTTAGAGAAGATGAATTCTAAAGTTAAACCCTGCTTTCCTGGGGCTGCAGTTTTCTCTTGGTTTAGTTAACTTCTGTACTACCTAAAAATTAAGTTCTGGTAGTTGGACACCTTGGTCTTTTTTCCAGCTAATTAGCTCCTGTAATTACATCATAATGTTTTGTGCTGAACTGATTCTTAACCAAAGCTTGTGTTGTTACTTGATATTGTGAAGTAGATGATACTGAGGTAGCACTGGTGTGGCAGGAAGGCTCCTTGTCTTAGGGAGTGATCAAACTAATATGATTGTTTCTTTTTGCTCTGGTCTTGGCTTTGTTGTTTGAGAGAATGTGGGGAGGAGGAGATCAATGATGTCACAAGCACTAAAAAGATGAAGCACTCCTAATTTGTTTTTGTGTCTGTGCAGAATGGTTGAAGCAGAAGACACTCCACAGATATGTAATGCACCATGGGCTCAAAGCAGGGCTGACAAGAGCAGGTTGTTCAGATCCTTGTACAATTTGGTTGTGACTTCACAGCCTCTCCGTGCAATTGTTTCCCAGTGTTTGATTGCCCTAAAGGTGGAAGTTTTCTTTTTATGTTCAACTGAAATCTGTTTTCCTGAAAAATAAACCCTTTGCTGGGGGGGAGAAAGCTTGATAGGTGCTGCCATCTATTATATCATGTAGTTTCTGTACCGTTTTACTCCTTCAAAGACTGTAAGTCCAGAACAGCTTTTTGCTCTGTGATTCCCTAAACAGAATGTATTCAGATGCTGATGACTTGTTTTTTATTTGTTAGTAGGCAAGAAGCTTCCTGTCTCTTTTATCAAAAAGGCTTAAAGTAGATGAAATTAAAGCAGTTTAAGTAGTAGTCTGTTCTCACTGTAAATCATAATGTGTGCTTCAATAAATTTGCATAGACCATGAAGATTAAGATTTTTATACACAACAGGAGAATTACTGAAGGAAGTCTGCAGGTTAAGTTTTGCACAATTCATGGAGAGGGTACTCTAGACAAGGTTGCTATAAGTTGCTTGCATAAAGGCTGCTGTTATTTGTATAGGTGCTTGTTTAGAGGGTTTGCTAGGAAGAGCACTGGGAATCACTAAAAGGAACTCCTGTTGTGCAATAATTTTCCTGTACAAATTACTGCTACTAGCTCTTCCCTTAAGGCCAGAGATTGTTGTTCAAAGGTAACACAGTTTAAAAATGTAGACGAGAGAAACAAGAACAATGAGGAGTTGATATTTACAACATGAAATAGATAATAAATTGGAAGAACAACCTGGAGGCAAGAGGATTTGGGGGACAAAAAGAAACATAATTAGATGTAAAGTATGTATGTAATATCTAATCTCTGGAATAGTAAAGAAAGGTATATAAAGAAATGAGCTAAAACTTCAGACAGAGATCAAGATTAGATGTTATTAAATAAATTTTATCACCCATAAGAAATTCTGTTTAGCTTATTCTTGATAGTAGGTAATGCTATATTCTCATCTTAAGCAGTTGTAGAATCTTTAGGATGGCATCAGCATGGTTTAAATGAATATCATGTCTTCAAGTCTTCATTCTGTGGTTTTGGCCAAAACCAGACTGGATGTCATGGGATGAAGAAAAAAAATTCTGTAATTAGTGTGTGTATATAATAAGAAAAGTAGCTACTGGACTATCTTAAATTGAAGCTACAAATAAGTTTAAATTAATTGTTACTATTGTCCTTTTAAATTAATCAATAAAGGATTTATCTGTTATTCCATGTGTATTGGCTACTCAGTATCCTTGATTTCCAGCTTTATTTATCAACAACATGAATGTTGAAATTTGCTTAGCTCTTTTGTATAAATAACTCTGTTTTGTGGTTTTTTTCCAGTTTCTATGGAGATTTTGGACCTCTAAATTTGGCAATGTTATACAGATACTGCTGTAAACTAAATAAGAAATTAAAGGTAAGCTTAGTTTAAAAACAATGTTCCTATGTTTTTGTATTTTCAAATTAAAATAAAATTAACCAGTTTGAAAGTGGTTCTTAGGTGCCCACTAGCTAGGTGGTTATTGCTAAGCTTTAAGGATATTTAGTTCTGAGGTTTTTTCCCTCTGAAGAGTGAAAGAAAATAATATGCCCTCATTTCAGCTTAGGCAGTGAGGCAGGTGACTGAAGGCTGTGTTCATCTTTTTTTGCATAACCTTAACACTTCCAAGACAATAGTAACAAAAGCTCCTGGTGTGTCACCACAAATTAGGGTTTGCAACTAATGAAGTGTCTATGCTGGTCTGAATAACTGAAAAAACAGGTACTCAAGGAGCAAAAAAAGGCTCCTGAAATCCCACTGTTTAAAGTAAGCCTCAGTGGAAAAGGGGTCAGGGCAGAGAAACTGAAGGCCTTGGGACTGAGAGCACTTCTTGGCAGCAGATAAAACATGGGTGTGCTATCAACACAGTTTTGATGACAAATCTAAATCACAGCATCACACTGGCTGCTGTGCCTAAATCCCAGCTCCATCCCAGCCAGTCCTCTGAGCGTTTGTACAGCTGCAGACTTCACTTTCTCCAATACCTGTGAAGAAGTGATTTGCATCATGCATAGAAAGTCTGTCAAGTACAAGAAATGAAACATATGTTTTAATTCCAAAATGCTGATTAATATAACTTATGGGCAGATAATGAGGAGACCCTTCACTAAATATTACAGAATAATCTAAATATTACAGATTTAAAATATTTTATCATATAAAATATTAGACCTGTTACTGAGAGAAGGGGGAAATGGGGCAACAGATGTGATTGCTTTGGCCGCTGTTAAGAGGGTCCCTTTATTGAAAATGGCATTATTTCTATAATGGGACACACATTATTTCTATAGGGACACAAATGCAACCTTTAGTTAAGTTGATTCATGCTAGCTGCTGCTTTCAGGGGTGTGCTGAATTCCATGAATTCTTAAGTGGAGGTTCTGCAAATTGAAGGGCTTGTAGAGTTGCTGCAAATTTCTGGAAAAAAAACAAGTGCTTCTAGTGAAAACTTACATTGCTTATTACTTTAAAAAGATACTTAGGGAAAGTTAATCTCTACTGTTTGTAATTTTGAATGCCTGTGCTCATATTGGGGAAATGTTGGATTTGCCATTTGATAACACCAGGCACTTTATAAATACATCATCCCATTTTGCAGTGCCACTGCCCCATTCAAACACATGACCAGTGCTTCTTACTCAGTAGGAATCTATTTTTTCACCTTAATTCTCTGGTTTGTGACCTTATATTTGTGTTATTAAAAACTGGAGTGTGCTTGCTCTGTGAAGCAGTTACTCCAGAGGAGAGCCAGTAATCAACCTCCTATTCTAAGTTGTGACTCTGATCTGTTTGGGACTGTAATACATCTCATGTATTGACTTCAGTCCTTAAGCTAGGTACCAGGAGTTTCACCCAGAAAATAAGTATGCAACTGATAAATATCTCAGGGGATTTTTTTAATGGTTCAGTATTAAACAGGAATGTGTCTGCAGTCTTTATTCTTGTTCTAAGGCCATCATCTTGCTCACTGAATGAGGCAAGCGAATCATCAGAAGTGTCTTGTAAGGTGATGGAGATTGGATGTTATGATGGGAAAAAAAACCAAAGGAGCTAAATTAGCTCTTTTAATGGGAACTATTAACCCTGATAGTTGCAGGGTTAGTTTAGCAAACTGCAATGTCAATTTTAATGTAACTTTTCTAGTTTTTGAGAAGAGTGAATGTACTTGCACTGCATGGTGAGTGGTACAGCTGGCCAGGACCAGAGGTCTCCCCCTGGGAGGAAGTGCAGTTTATTGCCTGTGGCTTGCCAGAGGCTAGTTCCAAATAGGTTAAATTAAACTCCTAGTGCCTAGGAGAGAAGGGTAACTTGATAGTGTAACCACTTGAAAGCAATACTTGGAACCAAACAGCTAAAGCTTGGAGTACTGCCAGAGTGGTATAAAACTTACATATGAATGGATTCCAGTCTGGCTGATTGGCACTACCCCTGGGGCAGACTGGTACTGCTAATGTAAGCTTTGCTCTTCTAGCAGTTAAAATCTGTGCCACACTCTCCTAATTTAGATGCCATCTGCAGTGGGTAAGTAGGCTTGTAAGGCAGACCCAGGGCTGAAACCTGCCTCTGCATGTGTGTTTACGTGCCCCAGAGGAGTGCATCTGCTGGGGACTGTAGGCCCAGCTACAGTGACTGCTGCTCAGCTTCCCCAGGGAGGAATTAGTCACCATTTGTACACCTCATCTTCTTGTGTCTGTCCTTCACACGTGTCCTCAAGATGAGTTCTGGAGCCTGAACTAGGGTGTTCATAAGTTCGTTACCTGTGACTTACCTGCCCTGGAGCAGCAAAAGTATGGTAATTGTCATGTGGCACCAGGTAACAGGTAAGCAGCCTGAGATGAGTGTTTCAGAGATGGGAAGTGCAGATTAAACTAAGGACAGAGAGAGAGCCCTGTTGGGAAACTGCTGCTTGCACACCCTTGCCTTAAGGGTGCCCTGTGACCAGCTGCAGGAGTTGTTTGATCATCGGAATAAAAGAGTGTGCAGATTGTCATGGGGTGGTTGCTATTGCCATCCTACAGTAAAAGTAAATAATCTGTAACCCTCTCATACACTTTATGAATTAGTTTTATTTCCTAAAGTAAAAACCACTACACTTTCTGTATAACTTCTGCTTTTAATTCACAAGATTCTTTCGGTTTGTTCCTCTGGGATGTATCTTGACAGACACTATTTGTTATACTGTTAAAATTTTTCTTTTAATCGTGTGTGAAACTGATACAATTTTCTCACGGGTAAAGAATAATTTTAGTGCTTCATAGTGTGTGCACCTTAGTTTTGTTGTGGAAAGGAAAAGATTATTGGCAACTATGTTATCTGCAGCTATAGTTATTCCCTAGGTACCTGTATTGAAGAAGTCTTTGTTGAAACATTCCTGGTTCTTCAGAGTTGTGCAGTGCCTAAGGGATCTAAAGCCCTGCTCCTTTCAGGTGGAGCTCTGGAGCTGTAAAAACTGTAACCTCCCAGAACTGTTGTGAAAGCTCATCATTGAACCTGGCCAGAGGAGTAGATGTAGCTTACTAAATATGATCAGAAAATCAGTATTTTTTATAAATATGTCATATAGCTTAGTTTTGATGATGAAAGTGCACTGAGTTGGCAAATTGCACATAAATGTTAACAGATGCATTGTATTGACACTTCAGCAAACACCTACTGTAAAACTCTTCTGTAACTAGTGTGCAAATAAAAACAGATATTTGTTTTATAGGCTTCTGAAAACTTAAATTGTGCTACTTGCTATGCTATAAGGCATTAATGTCAGTTTTCAATTTTTTGTTAAAGCTTTAGTCAGGATTCAAAACACATTGAAATATTTCATATAACAAGGATTAAACCCTTACATTTTGAAAATGTTGCAATAAAACTGATGCATTGTTTTCATATAAATATTCTTGAAACTTCAGGTGATGGCTATTTTGGGTACAAAAGTGTTTCAAAATTGGAATGACTTGATATACCCATATGATTAAAAAATCCATTCTATAAAGTAAAACAAGAAATATGGTCTTTCTCCATGGAACTTACTTCTCACTAGCTAGCTCTGCAGTTTAAAATAGTGTTTTAGGTGCACTGTAAACTGCTGCAAAGAACTTTGCTTTAAAATAAGTAGTAGTCAATAAGTTATAATTGAAGTTCTGTCACTGTTGCATAACTACTGTAATCTTATCCCACCTACACATCATGGGTGGAATTGCAGTTAGAGAACACTAAAATTAAAAAATTGAGGAGGGGGAAGAAGGGAGGAATCTTAAAGTACTGGGACTCATTTTGTCAAATTTTAATAAAAATTGAATGCTTCACTAATTAAGTAATGACTTGTGCTTCTTGTGTTTGCATATACACTGAGAGATGTTGCTGTTGGCCTTAAGATGCAACCTTTTCCAATCAACAGCAAGCAGCAATTTCAGGAATTACAGACCTATTTACACTCACTTTGATTAGCTCTTGCTCTTCCAGTCTGCTCTTACAAGCCACAGCTTCCAGAGGTGGAAGGTACAGTTAGCACTGTGAGTAAAGGTGCTGTTTCTGTGGGGGTGGGAGTAACAAACTCACTGTGGTACCTGCATCAGCTTTCTCCTGGGCTGATCAGATATTTGATTTTTTTGGAAAATTTGATTCTGTGCTTAAAACTGTTCTAAAATTTGCAAGAAGTTTTGGATGAGATTTGCAGCAAGTTTTGAAGCCTCGACATGGACAGGTCTCTGGAAGTGAAGTACAGTTGGCACTACAAATGAAACCCTATTCTGCAGCAGTTACCTCATCTCCCCAAGTGTCAGCAGTGTCAAGAATTAAAAACCTGTCAAGAATTAAAAACCTGCAGTTGGGTAACAACAACACTGGTATTAGGGCATTTTACAGAGCACACAACTTTTAAAAATAGAAAAATGCTTCAATAATTAGAAACAGAATCTAGTATATCTGTTGATGACTTCCTCAAAACTGTAGGAGTGCTGTAAAAATCGGTCTGGAAAAACATACAGGGGTGTAGTATAATGGAAGTGTGGCAATTCATGAAGTTTTAAAAATTACTAACGCAGTAAATTGTTCAACTTGCCATTTTCAAGTGACAATATTGTCTCTCTGGCTTTAAACAGTTTTGCTGCAGCTTGTCATTATTCTTTTCTGATGCTTGTTGATTTTGTTTTCAATGGGAGGTTTGTCCACAGGATTCTGACACAGGCTTCTTTTCTTCATAAAGAAATAGAATTGTGAGTGTTACTAGTTTTGTCTTTGCCTAGCCTTTCCTTCAGGCTTTTCTCCTATACAGTCTTTTTATTTTATTTTACCTTTTTAAGTAAATTCTTGCTGTTGAAGGTTTCTAAATATGTCTGTCACCCCATTTTAAACTAGTATAGATGGAAGTGTTCAACTTATAAAATTACTGTAAAGTTGATTGCTTGATTTTTTTCTTCTGTCTTCTCCACGGCATTATGTGCTAAATAGGTTTAACATACAGGATGATGTTTTAGTTTGAAAATTTCAATGTCTTTAATCAGTGTTCACAAGCGAGTGTTTCAAATATTCAAACTTGGTGGGGGGGGGATCCTGATTTTTATATTGAAGATTTTGGTTCAGCTCCACTTTATAACATATTTTTGTACAGCTAACCAAGAGATCTGCCCAGAAACAGTGGCTATTTGCCTGCACTCTTGTTTGTCTGTGATATAAGAGGATTGTTCAGAGTATCAGTAATTTTTTCTCCTTTAATTTTAAGAATCTCTTGATAAGAATTTTCTCTAACATGTTTTGCAGCTTTGGAAAAGTGATTTTGCTGAAGTATTCTTAAAGTGTATTCTTTTCTTAGTAAATATGCTGGTTGTTTTTTATTCTCTTTAAACAGTATTTCAGTCTCTCAAGAAAGAAGATTGTGTACTACACCAGCTTTGACCAGCGGAAGCGAGCGAACGCAGCGTTTTTAATAGGTTCATATGCTGTAAGTATTTTTGATCACATGGATACTTTAACCTTCCTGAAGAGACTTCTGTGTGTCAAGTGGCTTCTCAAGGGGTGCTCCTTTAGGGAGGTGGGCAGATGGTCATTTCCTTTGTCTCTAAAGTGTCTTTGAAAACTCTGTATGTATTTTAGAGAAACCTGGTCATCATCCCTAAACTCCGTTTATTTTACTACATAGGGAATGGTTTGAGCAGATGCCCTACATGTTTTTCCGTAGGATACTATTTTCTTGAATGTTGAAAATCCAAATTGCTTATTTCTAATTAATCATCTTAGGATGAATTGCTTCTCATGTTAGTAGTGAGTTTCAGACTGAGAAGGAAAAGGATTTTCCCACAGCCTTCTTAAAGTTACTACACCAAAGGCATAGTGATTATTGAATTTATTTATTTTATCATTTAATTTTCATAGCCTACCCAGGGTAGTAGACAGTGTGCCACAGCTCTACTGGTGTTTGAAAGTTAATTGAGGAGATTTGGTTTATTTGTCCTGGTTCCTGTTCCTTTTCCTTATAGGTAGCAGATGGACTGGACATATTTCTCTCTCATGATTCCTCTGTGTGTATTTTGGTAGTAATATCTTTTATTAGATTTCTGTAATGCCAGTGAGAGAGAAAAGCTGTTGCAGCAAATGACCAGGTAATAATAAAGTACTATGGTATGTCCAGTTGTTTGCTTGAAGGAGTGTTTTATCCTAATTTAAAAATTTAAATAGACATCTCAGCCCTACCTGAAACATGAAGGGCTTGTTTGTGGTAATCTAAGTAGCTCTAGAGGGGATCTTTTTCTGCATACTTCTAATTTGTAAATGGTAGGTGCAGGTGGGAAAAACACAAATGCAAATTGCATTTCAAATACTGTGGATAAGTATTAAGGTGGACTTGGAAAATACTGATTTCCTTTTAGTTCTGTAAGCTTTTTAGGAAATATGTCATGAGTTTTCTTGACAGCGGGTACATGTGGCCAGTATTGCTACATGTCATGTTCCTGTGTAATGGCCTAACTGTGGGACTTTCAACCACATCATGACTCAGAAGGAGGAGAACATAAAAAGGAAAATATCAGAGGAAGAACAGTGTTCAGTATCTATTGAATCTGGTTTTACAAGTAGCAGAACCACATGGTTAGAATTACAGTAGTGACAGTGGGGAAAGGGAAGAAAACCTTGTCCCTTGTTAAAAAACTGCTCTAAGAGAATAGTTAATATCTATAAAGTAATTTTTAAAGCTTTTTTACATATCAAAGAAAGCTTCAGCTTATCCAAACTATTCACACTGGGCTTTGTGTTGTTAGGGTTTTTTAAAATCTGTGTATTTTGCAGAAGGAAAGCACTCTGAAGATTCATCATATTAGATTAAAAATGAAGCTAAGTTTTGGTTGCTGACTTTTCATTGATATGGATGAGTCAGAAAATGTCGCCTTGATTTTTCTTAATGGAATTCACTACTTTTTAGGTGCTGAAGACATAGTGTAATGTTTTCCTCTTCATTTCATTATCCTTCCTCCTTCAGTTATTGCATTGCTCTTGATATCTGAGATACTTTTGATTTTTTTAGGAACTATGGATTTCAAGAGGTTTTGATTTTTCAGATGTGTTCAGTGTTTCTTTTCCTCTCCTCTTTCCTTTTTCTGTTTCCTCCTGGTGTCTTTGTTACGAGCCTTTATGAGCTGTGTGGACAGACAATGACCGGTGTTTAGGTCAAAGTGTCATGTGAACTTCTGTCAAATAAAACCTGCAGTATTGGGAGAACATGTGGTACAAATTTGCTTCATGTCCCTAATTACTTGATAAGATGGAAACTCATCTTTTTCCTGAAGCTTTCTGAAGTATCCTCTAAGGATCTTTGGTCTACAAGCAAGATTTTAAGCTTTAAATGTAAGCTATTTTACAGTAATTCATGCAACATTGAAGTCTCTCACTTGCAGCAGTATGTGACTTTTTTTTCCAATTTTCTTTTTTTAAAGTATGGGATTGACACAAAACAAAGTTTTTGTTGACTTCTGCTGGTAGCTGAAACTTTTCTTTGTGTAGGCATGTCTTTTCTGATCTGTATCTGTCAGAGGAATTGGTCATGAAGGAGTATAACATGCATTCTTACAAGTTCAGTGTGCTGGAGGAAGTTCCTGTTGGCTTAAAGACTTGTCAGGCTCATGGCTGATTTATTTTTTTTCTCTCTTCCCCCATTCCTTTTAGGTTATATACTTGAAGAAAACACCAGAAGAAGCTTACAGGACACTTTTATCTGGATCTAATCCACCATATCTTCCCTTTAGGTATGCGAACACAAGAAATGAGGCTACTTCTCTGTTTTGAAATTTGCTAAAAATTTTGGGGTTTAGATTGCCTCCCAAAAAGGTGTTTCATGTCTGATACAGGTATTGTATGAAAAGGACTTATCTCCAGAAAAAATATTTTTACACCTCATGTAATTACTTGCTGTTTGTGGGAATAATAAATAATTTAGATTGATACAAGTCTTAAGTAAGACTCACTCTAGCAAACTGTCAGGTTTTGAAAGTAGTTCTTAGCATGTTTGTGATATAGCACTTAAACCTTTTCTTCATATGCATTGTTTTACTATTTGGAATTCTTTCAAATATTTGAAATTACCTAGTCCCTAGCTAGTGAGGCTTACAGGGTTGAAGTGGGTTTTATGGTGTTATATTTTCTCTATTTTACAGAACAGGTACTGATATTAAGGTTACAGAATGTTTTCAGTGAATCATAAATAGTTTCTATCAATCTGTCTTAAATTCTGTACTCAGGTCACATTGAGGCTTGAATCTAAGGAATTTTAGCTATCATGCCTATCTAATAGAGAGACTTCCAAATACTTTTCATGGTGTGGACTATGAAATGCCCTTATGCTTTATGAATGAGAATACCTCATGGTATTCTTATGCAAACACTGGCAATAGAATGCAACTGTGAGAAGGTCAATATCCCCTCTTATAGGGGAATCTGCATTTTGCAAGTAGTGTTCACTGTTAGCCAATGCATTTGGAAATGTAGACCTACCTTGTCTATATCAAATTCCTCTGATTCTTCAGCCACTCAGCAAAGGAAGATCAGATTGTCTCTTCTCATAGTTTGCACAGAAGCCAGATGCAGTATAAACTGCTGGGCTGGTAGATTTTTTTTTTTAATGTCAAGACCAGTTTGGCTACAAAATCTTAATAAGCTACATTTAAAGAAAAGGTATTAAATCAGTGATAGGTTTTATTGACAGAGAATTTATACACTGATCTGATCATTGATAGCTCTCCAGAGCCCAAGAAGTTTACTGAACTACTGGTATCCGTATTTTTTTTCAGCTAATCATAGAAGATACTTGGTACAATGCATAAATAATCAGTCATTTTAAACATGTCAGTGTTTTTTAACATCTCCAGTTTATATATAAGATACAGGGGTCATGATCTGCATTAGACAATGTCTTGTATATGCCTTAGCATTGCTTCCATGAGGATCTGCTTCATGACCTTCCCAGGCACAGAGGTGGTACTCACCAGCCTGCAGTTCCCTCCCTTTCTACCCTTTTTAAAAATAGGAGTTTCCACTCACTGGGGACTGAGCCTCTCTGCCACGACTTTTCAAATATCATGGAGAGTGGCTTTACAACACCAGGCAGTTCCCTCAGGACCCTGAGGATGGATACATCTCATCAGGCCCCATAGCTGAATAGCCGTATCTTGTTGACCAACTAAAGAAATTTACTGTTTGGAACTGTAGTAAATTGATATGTCTTTAGGTTTTTCTCACCCCACCAAGGTGAAAATTAAGGTGTGTAGAAAAGAGTTTTGACAGAGTGAAAAAACTTACTTGTTAGGTACCAAAATGGTAAGACAGAAAACTTGGGAGAAGTAGTGTGTTTGCAGAACAGTCTCACAGGACCCTGTTTGCTCCAATCAAAGGCTATAGTCTTGCCTTGCAACTAATTCCTTGTAATCCTGATATTGATAGTAGCAGCAATGATAAGAAAATGCCATATCTGCTTGACTGGTAAGGACTAATGAAAATAATTGTCTCTGATTTCTTGTGAGGCTGATTGGAACCACAGTAACAAATTTATTGATGCAAAATAATTTCCCGTTAAGTGTTAATTGATTATTCATAGGTAATCCTTGTGAGTTTGAATTAATGAAATTTTATTTCAAAATACAATAGTTAGCTACTCTAGAATCATGAAAAAAATAGACACAGCAAGATTTTCTGGAGATAATTTTATATTCTATTTATATAATATAAATATATTTATACTATATACAAAAGAGCTTTTTGTGTTTCCCTGGGAAGAGTATGCTATCCAAAAACGTTGAAGAAGGCAAAGTCCAGCAAAGGGAATACTCAGGTTTTGCTGTCTGGGTTGGCAAAATGATTACAAAAGAATAATTGTTTAATTCCATTTGTCAGCTTCAGGAGAACACGGCAATAAATGGACGGAGTAGGATATTCTGAAACATAACTGCTTTGCAGTCTTTTTCCAAGTGTTTCAAGCTCTAGGTTGCTGTGAGAGAAATTATTGTCTAAAGCTAAAGCTTTTGGCAATGATGGGGTTTTAGTGGTGGGTTTTGTCTGGTGTGGGTGGGGTCTGGTATGTGTTTGGGCTTTTGTTGCTCTGTTTGGGTTTTTTAAGGCAAAGCTTTGGCGATGTTAGAGGGAGACATTCTTCTTGAGCCTTGCTGTCTCTAGAAGGAATATAGTGTTGGGAGCTTTTGCTAGAATAATTAAACATCCTGATTTCCTGAGTATTCTTTCTTGAATGGGGTGGGGCTGGAAAGCACTTACGTTTCTTTTGCATTTGCTTTGGACTATGTCAGCTCTTGCCTCTGGAATAGAGCCTAGATAGATTCTGTTACCTGAAGTGTAGTTTGTCCTGCTGGGGAAAGTGGGTGTGTAATGTGGCTGTACGGGAGGGGAGACAAAGAAATAAAGGGAGGGTGGGGAGGAAATAAAATGAAGGATTTTGATAAGAAGCTAGATGAGAAATGGGAAGTCTGACAGGGAGGGGCTATTTAGGTATGGGGTTCACAGATGGATGTTGGTATATACAAGATATCCAGAATTACTGGTGCTGAGAGAAGAGCAAGAAGATCTGATGAGGGTCTGCAGTGGGAAAAGCTGGATTAAAATAACTCTCACTCAAAACAACCAAATGTCTTACCTCTTTGCTCATCTTCTAATGGGAGGTAATTTGGAGATACTAATCATTGCTGTTCAGTATTTACTGACTTGAATTTATTCTTGCAGCCTGGAACTTAGATATTATATAACTTCTGTCATATAGGTCATCTCTGTTTGAATAGTTTAAGAGTTTGTCAGTGAGCAATGGTCAGTTAAGTGTTACAACTTGTATTTAACAAATTTGTTAATTTGATACGTGAAGTGTCCTCTACTTGAAAGAAAAATAGACAACTTTGAATAGGGAGAAGCTACAGCATTGTCAGATTCTTTGTGGAGTACTGAGGTAGGTTTACATGAAGTGAGCACTGGGAAACTGATCTACTTTCATGTAGCTGAGTGACCTCAAAAAGCCCTAATCGGCTTACGTCTTCAGCTGGTATTTCATTTAAAGACAGCTTCAGCAAATACAATTCAGGGGTGGAAAAAAATCAGATTGCTCCTCTTACAAAATTCAGGGAAATTTGTTTTGTTTTTATAATAGAAAAACTAAAGATAACTTGGCAGGATAAGGCACTACTGTCTTTGAGACACTTTTGTCTTATTTTTGGCTGATTCACTGTCACTTGGTGACGCTCTGGTCTCTTGAAGATCTTATACTGTATCTTCTCACTTCCATTTAAAAAACAGTGCTAACACCATTTAAAATTGTCATGAATACCAGTTGCCTACTGAGAAGCAGAATTTTAGATTTTTACCTCAAAATAATTTTATTGACAAAAAAATTGATATTATTATCTTCAGTTTCTAAATAATGACATGAATTTAGAGATGGATTTTAGTTCACAGCTTCTGGGGTTTGTTTCTTTATTGGCAAGTGCTGGGGAAACAAATTGTTTTGTTATTGACAGTGTTTAGAGGTTTGGTGAAAGGGAAAGCATTATGCAGTATTGAGGTCAGTACAACTGTGAAATCGGATGTGGGATATGCACCTCTGTAATGCCAGCTCAGATTCTTACTAAATCTGCATCTCCTAGAAACACTCACATTTTTTCTCATTTTGAAAGTGAATAGAGTTCTGTCACTGTTTGAAAAGTAAGGTGGCTATTCATTTGGGCACAAAATACTCCAAGAATACTGTAATGAAACGTGATCAGTTCCTACTTCAATGGTGCACATCAGGAGAAATGAGAGGTTGGAGATGTGGGTGCTGGAGGCAGTCCATGTCAGCTGTGTGCAGCTCACTGGTAACAGCTGGCTCTGGGAGCTGTGGCTGAGGATACTGTACACCTGGAATTGTACATCTAGGTCAGCTCCACCATCCTCCCTCCCTCCCTCCCTCCCTCCCTCTTTTGTAGTATTTCTTATTAGTGGATTAGGGATTATGTGGGGTCTTTTTCCCCCCCAGCATAGTTTTAATGTACAGCACAATCAGATGCCTTGTCACTCAAAGAAGTAATGATATACATACAGATAAAATAAAAGTTATATTACTGTTACAACAAAATAACATATAAAATAGAACCTGGCTGCTACAACCATATCTTCTATTCATGTTTCTCTAAATATTTTATTTTGTGGTTTGCATTTGTTTATTTTATTTCTGTCAGCCCCTCCAGAAAACTGGTACAGCTTTTAAACTCTTTCTGCTATGTATGTGTTCCCATTAGGGCCCTTAATTTTTTTTCTCACAAGACTTTTTTGTTTGCTATAAGAATTTTGTGCTAAAATGATCTGCTATCATGTGATATTCAAAAAAATAATGTTAATCCATTATCTGTCAAAAATGTATTGTCTGTAAAATTCATATATTAAGTTTTGATATGATCTGCTTATTCAACATAATGAAAATACTTTATGGCTTCTCATTTTTAAAACTTCTCTGTTGAATTTGGATATGGAAGATTCATATACACTTCAAAGTTCCCATTCCAAAACATTATGGTTAAGAGTGTTTTAATAATCTAATAATTGGAAAGCATTTTTAAATGGCCTGTCTGCAATATGACTACCAAAATAGAAGCTTTTAATTTTCTAAAACTATTTTCTATGAACAATGCTTGCTCAAAACTGCCAAACTTACTCTGCTCTTAAAGAATAGGAGAGAATTTTCTACTCTTAAAGTACTTGAGATTGAAGGAACATATCACAAACTTCATACTACTTATAGCAAGTTTTATCAAAAAAGGAAAGTTTTCAATGAAAGATTGAAATTTTGAATCAATTATAGATTAAATACATATCTGTCTGAACCTAAAATTTTACTATTCTGATAAACTGCAGTTCTTAGGACTCTTGTCTAAGATAGCAAAGAGAAAAGCTGTAAAAGATTTCCTTAATGAGTGATAAAGAAATAATCTGCTCAGGCAGAGTTTTGTTAAAATCTGAAGCACACTTCGAAAAGTACATTTTAATTTTTCCACAATACTTTTTTTTAGTGCTGTGTGTTTGATGGTGAGTCTCACTTCATCTTTTACAGACAAGTTGTAATTTTCATGTGGTATACTGAGCTCAAATAATTTTAATTACATCGGGAAAACTTGTAATCACATCTGTAATTGGGCATCAAAATGGAAGCCTGTAAATTAATTCCAAACTATTAGTCTTATTTGCCTGCCCCTGTTAGTGTAACTCAAGACTTGAATAATGATTAAAGCAAGCTGTGCTTTGTTTGCTGCTATCTTTACACAATCCAGAGAGGATTAATTCCAAACTATTAGTCTTATTTGCCTGCCCCTGTTAGTGTAACTCAATTAAGACTTGAATAATGGTTAAAGCAAGCTGTGCTTTATTTTCTACTGTCTTTACACAATCCAGAGAGAATGCAAACCTTCCTGTTCCAGGATAGCATAAATAATTTTGTAAAGAGCATGTAGTTACCTGATGTAAAATATGGACCTAAAGTAGCTTGCAATATCTAACTGCATTTAATCTGAGCTACATCTTGGGTAGGGGAGTACTTTAGCCTGAACAAACTTCTAAAAAGATGTCTTTGGACTTTAATTCAGAGTTCTGCAAGGGTATTGAATAGCTTGAATATATTCTGTTGTGTTCTGCCTTTGCCCTAGTTCTTAAAATAATTTTGTGTATATTAAATTAATTTGTATTAAATCTATAGGGACGCTTCATTTGGGAACTGCACATACAATCTTACCATCTTGGACTGTTTACAGGGAGTAAATAAGGTAATAACATATTTTCTTAGCAAAACAGGTTTAAATTGATTTTTAAAACATGAAGAAAAATACTGTTTAAATAGATTATAAAACCTGGTTTCAGAGCAGATTTGTGAGTGAGTAGTGATGAAACCTAAGTTACTGAGACGTGTCTTTGAGTACTGATGGCAGAGCAAGGTTGCACTTTGACTGCCTGGCCTGGCCTTTGACAGCTTTTTGAACTTCAGCTCGTGAAGTAGAACATGAAAATTCACCAGGCCTGGCTGGGGACAGCTCTTGATGCAATACACTGTGCTGTGTGTGCTGATAGATCATTTATAACCACTGGTGAGAGGGAATGACAGGCTGATGAGGTCAAGTGAAACAGATACCTAGGAATCTTAAATCTCTGATTTAATCAGAACAGTTTTTGCATGTACTTGGCCCCTGCTTTCCCCAAAACACTTGTGTTTGACACTGATATTTTCAAAATTTTTTAAAACCAGTGGAAATTAATCTATCTTACTAGTGGTTTGATGTGTCACTTTAAGTAGTCCTGAGCTATTAAGCTCCAAGTATTGTTCTCTTAAAAAAATTTACATCAGTTCTTAATTGGGGACCTTTAAATTTTGTTGATCATTTCTCATTGTTCTTGGTGAAGGGAGCAGGTTATGGGAACAGTGCTGTACAGATATTTTATAGACCACTTGTAATTTTTAAAAGTGGCAAAACACTTTGTTTTTTAAAAATTGGAAAAAGAGATCAAGCTTAATATTTTTAGTTCTGCGGGGGTGGGAAAGGAGCTGTCAGTTACCAGCAAGACTGTAATTTGTGAGGCATTCTACAGATCTGAAGATCTGAAGTAGTCAGTGCAATCACTGTAATTTATCTGCAGCTAATACATCAAAAGGACGGTGAGAATCAGTTTTTCCTCCTTTGTTCTCATAAAATTTATTATTTAATTTTTGTCTAGTTCACCTACAGAGGTTAAAACACTTTGGGCAGAAAACATATGCCTTAATTGAAAGTAGTCTTAGTTTACCTGGATAAATTGGGTGTTTGTATGTGTGTATGTCATACACATGTTATTCAGGGGGCTTGCAAGTTGTGGAGTGCAGCCAGCCAGCCATGCTTCAATGAAATACATTTTTCAAAATCAGACAACCTCTCAGTATCTTAGGTTTCATCTTAGGTCCAGTCACTGAGCCTATTTGGTGTATAACAAAGCTATTTTTAATTTGTCTTTAAAAAATGGCCTGTATGTAGCAAACAATGGCAGTCTGATTATTGGTTTTAAATCATAGATCTGTGATGTGCTCTTATCACACCTTAATTCCAGAGTTTTGTGCAATATCTGTTTTTCAAAATGCAATTGGTTCAGTATAAATATATGCTGCAGAAATGTCTTCCATTAATTTGGAATAAATATTGGCTATGAATTTCATATTCATAGAAGTGTTTTCAATATGGTTATTATATACAAATCTTTAGTCCAAAAGTGGCATAATTAATAATAATAAAAATAACCAAATACAAAACTTCTTTCAATCCTGTAATAAACACTGTCTAATGTAGTCTAGTGGACTTTATTGTACCTGTGAAATGTGTATTAAAAGAAATAATAAAATACATATTATTCATGGCACTGCATTCTGTATATGCCATTTATCCTAGGTATTATGGTAGTAGAACTAGAGTATCATACTAAGTGCAGAAAATCAATAAACTCTTAGTGTTCAATGTTTTGTTATGTCCAATTGCATGAAAATACATTTGGCATAGGAATCACTAAATGAGGGTATGACAAAAAGGGAATTGCTTTTTTAACTTGTCATCTGCCTTACAGAAAAAACCCCACAAGGTGGTGTGTGTAGAATCAATGTTACAATTTAAGTGATATGCAACAGCCTTGTGTCCCATTCTCATGTCTTTGGAGGGGAAATAATGAGCCTGACTTGATTCAGTGACATTGTTGGTTTTTGTGGTCTGTGTTGTTAATCTGTGCAAAATGTCATGTTGTCTTAATGTAAAAGCTTAATAAGCTACAACCACAAACATTTAGGGATTTAGTTTTGCTCAAAATAAGTATTCTAAAATTACATTATATATTGTATTTCAGTGTAAACTGACACCTTGTTGCCTTTTAGGCCTTGCAGCATGGATTTTTTGACTTTAAGACATTTGATGTGGATGAATATGAACACTATGAGGTTTGTACATTTAATAATGAATTGAATGTGTTTTGAGTTACCTAAAATAAGAGTATTCAGCATCCCCTACCTTAAAACATACTGGAAACACGCTTTAATTTGAGTAAAACCCAGTGTTCATATGAAGGTATGTACATGGAAACCTATCTGCTCTTGTTGAAGAACATGCAGGATTCCTTGCAATTTCAGTGCATCATATCATAAATCCACTGTTTCCTTGTAGCCTTTCTGGCTTCTGGGACCTCTCTCATGCTTTCCCAGCCTTCTTCCAGGATACAATCCAAGGCTTCTCAGCTGACCCACAGAATGTTTTCTTTCAGCACTTGTTAGCTCCTTCTTTCATTCCTATTAGTCCCAAATATATGACAAATTTTTTACAACCACAGAGATGAAGCAGATTTTGAGGGTTCTTTTAGTAAGGATGCATTATTTGAAATTCTAGTAAAGGAAATACATCCAAAATATTTCCCTAATGAACTCCCAGGAAGCTAACAGATTAATTTCACTGTTCTGCCAACTTTCCTGCAACCTAGGAATAGGTACTCTGGTTGGCTCTAGATGCTTCTAGGACTTTGTAACATACACACCTTTATCTGCTGGTAGTAAAAAGTTATCTTAAGCTACATTGCTTTAGAAAAGCTTTAAAATATGCCATGCTGTACCTGTGAACTGGGCTGTGTGCAGAGGAAATCTCAGGCACAGAAGGTGTATGCACATCTGGTCCAAAGAGTTGCATGGTCTTTGTCTACCAGGTCTCACCCCAGGAAAGGGGTTTTTACTGAAGTCAGTGGCAATCATTTCATTTATTGGACACTGTCTTTGGAACACATAAACACCTGTAGCTGTATTGGTTAAGGAGATATGTAAACTAGAGGTGTACTAAATATTTGAATATAAATTTAACTCTCTTTTTAAACTTGTGTTGTTTTACTGTAGCCAATATTCTTCCCACATTCTTCCGCTCTATTGCATGTTTCAGAAAACTTGGAAGTTTTGAGAATAAAGTTGCTAAGTTTAAAAATCTCCATTTTAAAAGCATTTCCTATAGCTGTATGTATTTCAGGTACATACTGAAATGCGTCATAATTGTTCACGAAAGTGAAGAGGAATAAACAGTGGAAAAAGTTAATTGACAGCACATCTATGCACTAGGTGTCTGCAGTAGACAGTCTGTACCACAAATCTGCCTATTTCACTAAACTTGAAAGCATTTGTAGAAGGATTTCTGTATCCTGCAATGTTCCATAATGATTAGGTTCAAAAATTGGTATAGCCTTTGCAGAATTACCGAAATTAAATGAACAGGAACTAAAATTTCAAATATGAAATTGCTGCTTTTTGCTTACCCCATGTACAAAAATAAGAACTTGTTCTAAAAACAAATGGTAGTTTGAAATTCTGTATGTGTAGTAGGTGTTAGTCTGCTTGAAAACGAGTCTTAAAATAATTGACTAAAGCTATCCCATTATCTTGTTTAAGGCTTAACATTATTTTAGCATGTGCAAAGTACATATGTGTGAACGATGTTTATAGTATGCTGTTTGCTGAGTTTAACAAGCAAGAATTTGGAATCATCTTTAAATTTTTGTTCATATTTTGGTATGTCTTATTTTTTTTCACACATCATGGTCAGCTTTATGTTTAGTTATGTCCCGTGCTATATTTCAAAAACTTTCCATGTTACAGGTTTTTGCTATGTTAGGTCTTCAAATGTGTGATTTTGTAGACAAAAGTTGCATACAACTTAAATGGAGCAGGCTAAAAGGAAATTTTGTTTTGTGTTCATAGTTCTTTCATCTTACTATCTTATAAAGGCAGCTAATTCCCCTTTTGTTGGACTGGAAGTAAATTACTGATTGGGTTTTTAGTAATAACGATGTTTGCATGTAGTGTCAAACATACACATGCACACATATACAGAGACACCCATATTGATAAAAATTGAAATTATTCACCATGACCCCTGGAACTATAAGGAACTTCATCCACAAATAAAACTGGTGCTAGAGATACAGAAATATTTTTAGCTTACTGACTAGGACTTCTTCCATTAAGGGACATGGGGTGCTGCAGTGCTGAGATGTCAGTCTGTCAGTCTGTCTGGTGGGGGGCAGGGGTCCTGCCTTGGCACTGAGCTTGGTTCTCTAGTCCTTATGCAACCTGGGTAATTTCCAGGAGTTTCCATTGTGTAGGGACATTGGGAGCAAGCCTAATGGGCTCAGCTAAGCAAACAGTTGCTGAATTGATTACAGTGATGTCCATTATCAGAACCTTTCACTCATTAGGATGTTCTGATGAGTTGAGAGCTAAAAACACAAGCTTAATATTGCAGCTGAACCGAGTGCCATGTCCTTAAAAGTCATGCTGAGAATAACTGCATTGCCAAACAAGGAATGAGCAGTCTTCAATTAAAGAAAGAAAAGGCAGTTTGGAGCTACAGTTCATGTTATGTATTTCCAAAGAAGCTTTCATTTTCAGCAGTGACAGAATTTGAAGAGCCTTTTTAGGTTTTCATTTGAAAGTGAGCAAGAAATACAAAATGTCATAGTTTGAAAGTTTATTAAAATCTAGTCTCTTTATTTAATTTACACTTTTCTTCTGTGATTACTGGCTCATCAGAGCTTATGCCAATATGTAAATTTCAGTTTCTACAGGGAAAGGGTAATTGTTTTGAAGGCTAATTGGTTTTTAATTTGTTTTCTGTGAATTGGGGTTTTTAGCTAGTGCCTCACAAGAAAGCCCTTTTCCATAATTTTTGATTAAAACATAGAAGAATGGTGGTGGTTGTCAGTGTTATTAATAGGTATCCTGAAACAGTGAACCCTCTCAAGGAGAAATATTTTACATAAAGGATCTTTCTGCTTTTATTGGAAAACTTAAGCAAGTTTTGTTTACATTTCATTTTATTAAGATCTGAGAAGCAGCTTGTTTAATTTGTCCCATATAGTTAAGCTAGCTAGTTACATTTCAGGTGTTTCATTTTAATGCCACAAGAAGTAAAATAAAATTGTGAGTAATTTTTTTACCTTGTATATACAGATATTAAAATGTTTCTTTTCTGAAATTTTTGTAGCGAGTGGAAAATGGTGACTTCAACTGGATTATTCCAGGAAAATTTTTGGCTTTTAGTGGACCACACCCGAAAAGCAAACTTGAAAATGGTATGGTGTATGTTTTAATGCTGTCCTATGATCTTATTTTTCCAGCACGTAAAACGATCACAGCAAAAAATCAGAATGTATTAGAGGGTTATACATCAGTTTTAATCTTCAGAAATAATCATTTGGTGAGCATTTTATATATGCTCACAGAATTTAATTCAAAAAGTTTTGGAATTCTTCTTTGCCAGAAGAATTTGAATTCTTCTAACAGTCAGTAACTTTTCATCCTGTGACAAAGTGCCTGAGAGACTCAGGTCACTTGCTGTCCTCCTGGAACCTGACACCTGGTACAGTAAGTGTGCAGAACTAAAGGTGAGTTGCATTAAACACAGAAGACTCTTAATAGAGTTTGATGAAACAGACCAGGAAAGACTGTTAAAAGAACCTTGCCTTTCCTACTGAAGATACTTGGGGTATGTGATTCAAGTGGAATAATAAAAAAGAAAAAACTTGACTGCTTGACTGACAGGGAAAGTAGAGATTTGGTCCAGCTAAAAGGAAAATCAGTCATTTAAATACTACCATCAGGGGTTTTCTGACTGTGACTATATTATTTGTGTCACATTTTGTTGTTTATGTGAGAATGTTTTCTGAATATCTACCTGCTCTCCCCATCCCCTTCTTCTGCTCTCTCATGTTTCTTTTATGACTGAAATGCTGCTGCTTACAAAGTGTCCACTGAAAATTTAAACAAAAGCCAGAAAGAAAATATTTTGGTTGGTTTGGGTTTCTTCCCCAATCATTGTTGCAGCCCTTTCTTGCAGGATTTTTTCTAAATTTACTTAAATTTCCCACGGAATTTGGAAAACCTGTGTTTTATTTATAACATGTATAATTGAAAATTATTAAATTAACCCACTTAAAATCCAGTTATGAAACGATAAATAATCCTCTCCCAGATGATTGCAAGTACACATTACAAAGTTACATTTTTCTCATTATCTTGTGTCTAAATTGCATTTACTAATGTGTATGTGACTTGTCCTGAGCAGCTGTCTTGTGGTTGGTCATTGACCTCCCTGCCTGTCCCCCCATCTTCATCTAGAGGATCCTTTTGTCTCTCAACTGAGAATCAAGGCAATAAATCTCTCTTACTTCCCAGTAGGACAGGAATATTTTTGGTACTGGAGTTTATCCTTTGACTGTTTCTCTTGTCCATAATACTGATGAGCAATCTATTTTCTATAAAAACAGAGTTTACTCTTCAAGCATGCTTTTATTCTTTGATCTGCAGCTTGACTCTAGATAAACAGCTGTTCTGAAATGCTGAATTCATATATGTCCCCAGCTTTGTGTATAAATCCCCTTGCAGAGAAGAATGGGGACTTAATCTGAGACAGTAGAGTTTCACATAGATTGTGTTTTAACTTTTCGCCTCCTCATACTTTTTATAATAAAAGTGGTCTTAATGAGCATTTTTTGGACAATTTTTTATATCACTTAAAATGTCTATTCTGAATAAAGTATTAAAGCATTTTTAGTATTAGTGTGTTTATTATTCAAAAAGTTTTCAGGGGCTATTTTGTTTAGTGGGATTTTGAACTTCATGAACCTACGGCATTGAATGACTGTGGCTTTATATTTTTTGTAGGTTATCCTCTTCATGCACCTGAAGCCTACTTTCCTTATTTCAAGAAGCATAACGTCACATCAATCATAAGACTAAACAAAAAGATTTATGAGGCAAAACGCTTTACCGATGCTGGTTTTGAGCATTATGATCTGTTCTTCATCGATGGCAGCACACCAAGTGACAGTATAGTCCAGAGGTTCCTGAACATCTGTGAAAATGCTGATGGTGCCATTGCTGTACATTGTAAAGGTATGTGCACCTATTAATTTCTGACTGAAGTTCCAAATAAGTATAAATCCATAGAGTGTATCCCAGAAATACAGCATTTAAAAGCACTTCAAGATTATGAGAGTAATAATGCTTTATGGTGCTTGACTAAATATATGCCAGATATTTGTTATTTTCCTGTGTGTATGTAGTCCTTACATCCCACACTGTTATTTACAGGAACTGACAATCTGTTGTTCATTGTTGTGTGGGGTTTTTTTTTAATATGACTTGAAAACTTGAGATTTAGTTGATGTAGGTTTCTTTTTTGCATTATGCTTTCACAGCATTATGATAATTGGCTAGGAAATGGAAAACACTAAAAGGTTTTCTTTGTGCTTTTTGACTGTTCTACATTTTTCTGTGGAGTATGAATTCCACATTTCAAGTTGATGTGAGTTATTGTGATGCCAGCATTTCAAACCAGCCTAATTCAGCAAACCAGCCAGAAAATGCACAAAACATGCTTAGTCAAGAGAGAGTAACAAAGGCTTTTAAGGGTTCAGCTTGATTTATGTTTAGAGTTGTGTAAGGACATTGTGGAGACAAATGTCTTGTCTGATCAGAAGCAAGAGTAATACTATTCATAATTTTCCCATGAACAATAAATATGCATATCAAAGATAAACAGGTTTATTTTCCAACAAGTTGTTATTGTTGCTAGAACCCAGAATTTTTGGCATTGATAAGCTGGCCATCCCCTAATTGGCTAAATAAGGGTATAAAAATGATGGATTAGCAGGAAATTGTTAGTAAATTATTGTCCAGGCTTAGCTGCTAAAGGAATATAACATACTTGGTAGTGAGTTAGAGATGTACTTTCTGCACTGAAGTATTTTTGGTCTTTTGTCTGACCATTTAGTAAGCAAATCAACAATCATGTTCTTTTTAGTTTTTATACCACTCTAAATAATTTACTACAGTGTTAAATCGACAGTTAACTTAGGCAGAGTTATATTGCAGAGATGTTCTGAGCACAGCTATTACTCTAGAAACCGCTTGTCTCAGATGAGATAGAACAGCTAATTGCAAAAGATTGTAATGGGAAGTTTGTACATTAGCAGAATGTTGGAGGAAAGAAATGAAATCAATACTTTGCCTTTTAAATGATTTTTCAGAGCTTGTCTTCCAAGGTACAATTATGGACCCTCACTATGTGTGAACTTCTACCTTCATCCTGCCTAAAACATGTTCACTTCCAAAAAAGTCAGAGTTAGTGGTTAAATGTAAAGAGCTTGTAGTTGTGTATAGAATTGTCAGCAGAGATGTCTGGCTGCTTGGCAGTTTCCATTTGGATAGTTGTTGGTGCATAAACAATAGCAGGCTGCTGTGAGACTGAATTTACAAATACTGTATTTGTGGGAAATAAGGTTTAAATGGGGAAACACTTTACTAGTACATGAGACACAGAGCTAGAAAGAGATTAATTCTCACTCTGTAGTTTGAGATTTTATTGATAGTAAAAGCTAATTTCTCTGTGTCTCTGTTGTCCCCATAAAAACAGGATTAGTTTGGGATTTGTTGGGCAATGGGTTAAATTTTTTTAGACTATGAATATCTAAAATTATACACTGGTATAATTGCTGTTTATACAAATAGCAGTGAATAGTTTTATGTGCTGGTTTCACAACAAAACTGATTCAAAAAGAACCAGCCACTGAGCTGCTCTCTGTTGAGATGTGATGTATTTGCACCATGGTTTTTTAGGTACTTGTGCTGACCTCTCAAAGGTGCCTTGATTATGGTTTTTTACTGGTATCATAAATATGAAGTTGGTATCCAGCTTGATCACAACTTTTTTAAAAATATTGACTTTTTTAAACAAAGTTTGGAGTAGAATTTTTCAAGTGCCATGAGTGATCACTCTTGCAGGTGTTCTTTTAAACATTAATTTTTCTGAAGTATGAAAGATTTGTCCCTGTATCTCTATCTAGCATTGAAATTGAATTATGTGATAAATAGGACACTGAATCAGAAATTATGTCTTCAAATACTAATACGGTGAATAACATTGCATGGAAGTTTTCTTACAACCCATACTTTTATTTGATAATTCTGGAATGCTCATCCCTTCACATGTGGCTGTTGATACTTGTGTTTCTGTAGCTGGCCTGGGGAGAACAGGAACACTGATTGCCTGTTACATCATGAAGCACTACAAGTTCACACATGCTGAAGCCATTGCTTGGATAAGAATATGTCGCCCAGGCTCTATTATAGGACCCCAGCAACACTTCTTGGAAGAGTATGTATACATATATATGTACCTGCTTTGCTCCTCTCCATCCCTGTCCATCTTGCACTGTGTATAGGATCTAATTTGTCTACTGACACTTGTAAGTTATTGCCTGTTCAATAGATTTAAGGTTAGTTAATAGGGGATTGAGATCTGAGTTATTCAGAAGCAGTCAGATTCTCTGGAGTTCTGTGCATTTTGTCCCCTTAGAGGGGGGGCACAGGGCCTCAAGACTGAATGTTTCTGTTCTGAGGAATTTAGGAATTAGTAAAATGTTTTGGAAGTGGACAGATATGGGCAAAAGATTAAATCAACAAATAGGATTTATTAAATATTACCATTGAAAGAAGAGTCTTTAAATATTTTATATATCCTCTGTGGCTCTTAAAATTAATCTTGAAGTGGTACCATTTGTATGGTTTTACTTTATTGTAACTAAAGATTAAATAAGTATTTGGTAGAAAGCTTATGATCTCCATCAGATTCCTCAGCATGATGTATGAAACATTTCTCATTTGGACCTAGTAGTTGTAGGCAAACAAATGTATGGTTTTAATACAGCTTCAGATTTGGTCTTGACTGGAAATGAATGACAGTGATGCAGACAGTAAGTTTAATGTTATAGTGGTTTCTGTGTTGTGCATTTACAATTGTTGTGGTTATGCTGATATATTTGAGTTGATGGCATGGTAATATTTACTTGGAGGCATTTTCACTTTTATGGGACAAAACATTTTAAGAAATTCCACTACAAATAGGGAAAAGAAGATTCATCACCTCTGCTAGATAGTGTGTAAATACTGTAAAAGATGCACCAGTCTTGCATCCTAAAATCCATAGGATATTGGAGAGGAAGAGGTATTACTGTACTTCAAGAGAAGTAGAGCATGAATGAGGGGTTTTATTTCTTTTCCAGTGGAACTAAGTGGACTTGCCTCTGTTTGAGAGGTGGCTTGCTATTATTCAAAATACTGCAGATCACAAACTACAGGTGTTCACTGGAGCCAAATTAGTCTTCTTCAGCCAGTGTTGATGATTGGATAATACAGTCTTAAAAATGACCTGCACAGCTTCAAAGGTGTCAAAGCCCAATCTCCTAGGCTCTTAGAGATTTGATAAGAAAGATTTGACTAATTTAGGAGTTTTTTTAATAGAAGCTTTTCCACTTAAATGTGTATCGGATCAATTTGTTACTGCATGTGCAATAATCTTGGAAGATTTCAATGGTATGTAAATTCAAGTATGTTTTCTAGGCTACTTCTGTTAGGTGGACTAAGTGGCACTCCCTCTCCCCCCACCCCTTTGTTCTGCCTTCTTGTGGTGTTTACTAGGGATGAAGTGAAATTTTTCTGAAGTGCTTACCTTTTGCATTTATTATTGAGCAAGCTTAGGCAGTTGGCTCAGAACCATTAGCTCTTAAGGTTTGCCATAATATTTTGTTTCCAAACAAAAGTTTCCAGTGAAAGTGTATTCTGATGTAATTCCTCACTGTTTTCTTCTCTGTTCAGTATAGGAATTCAATGTTCTTTCAACAGTATGTGATAGGGTCTCAGTTCTTGGATGGAACTAGCATGACTGGTACCTACCCAGCAAACTTCCTTATCAAGGAGTAATGCAGACTCATCCAGAAAGTCTGCTCTTCCCATGCACATTGTAGCAAAGAAATTGTTATTATTTTTATCACCTGTGTGAAAAATATATTTTTTCAGTTTCTGAAAGTCAGTACTAGAGTCCTAGTGAACTTTACATGACTACATCCACTTGCACTGCACAGGTCAGCTGTAGTTTCACTGCACAACATCTGTATCCAGAAACCTCACACTAGTAAGTTACAAAGTTCTGTATCATCAGTTATGCTACACATGATGTATATAAAAACATTTTTTAATATTATTTTTAAGTTGCACTTTAAGAGCCTTTAAAATATGATTGCAAATTCCTGTTTAGTTAACCTCTTTCCCCAGAAGGATTTGAGAAAATGAAGATTTAGTACTGTTATGACTACAGACTAATGTGGTGATTCTGAAGGGGTTTCTGTTGTTTTTAAGTTTTGAGGTTTTAAAATTTTTTTGTGATAGACATGTAAATTATTTTTCCAGATGATGATGTGCAGAAGATTCAAATGTTGGCAGTCTGTAAGCGTGGCATGTTTTCATATGGCTTTTTATATGTATGCAAATGTGTTGATCTGAGTGGCTTTGGTTTTGTATCCTGAAGGAAGCAAGCAATGTTATGGCGGGAGGGAGATCTCATCCGGTCGAAGCAGATACAGAGAGGAGTTGATGGAAACATTAACAGAGTTCTTAGTGGCTTAAATGACATTTCCATCAGTGACAGTCTGAACAAAGCACAAGACTTGGATCAGTTCAAGGAGGTAAGTATTCTAAGGAAAAATTTCAAGCAAACTGAAGCTGAGCTTTTAATTACTAGCTATAGGTAACTTCTAAATATTTTTAGAACAAATCTCCACTTAATAAGAAAGATCAAGGAATATTTAAAATTGTTATAGGTAATTTTTCAAGCTTCCAAAGGTTTGCATTATTTCAAATCATTCTCTTAGGATTTTCAGTTGTTTTCTTGAGAATGAAGGGAAACAAAAAGTCAGTGTATTCCAGTTTTTAACTAATAAGAATGCAGGTGTGTATCAATGTCCAACAGACTTCTTGAGGTAAATAAATGCTGGCATTAGGCTTGAGCATTGTGAACTTTGAGGTCAGGTTCTGCAAAAGCCCTATGTCAGTGTGTTTGTACAGAGGCACATTTAATGTGCCTGAACTATGCAAAGAGTAGTGCCATGTCTGCAGAAGACATTAAAGCAGCCTTCTGGGTTCTGATCTTTGGGAAGGGAGACAGTGCTTTCCAACTACACTGCTCCTAGGATTTGATAGATTCCCTTGCTCGCATGCTTTTGTTTCCCAGAATGATTCTGAAGACAAAGATGTGGAAGCTCAGAATGGGATAACACAGGGAGATAAGCTGAATGCCTTAAAAAGTCGTAGACAGCCTTGTTCTGCTACAACTGGAGCTCTGAGGTAATTATACCAGTCTGAGGTAATTTACAGTTTTAATTTCTGTCTGTGCTATCAGATCCATGTCAAGTACCTGACCTTGTTAAAGGCAGTGGTACTACCTGTACCACCTTCTGTGATGGAAACTTCTCCAGATATGTATCTATTAGTTGCAGATTTGGTTTGTTAATATTTTTCTTCTCTCTTTTTTTGTCCTCTGCCTCCCTGTTTAGGGATGCCTTCTTACTGTGTAGTAGTAAAAGATAATGTAAAAAATACTTCAACATTTTCAAATTTATATCTAGTATTTTAGAACTTACAACTTGAACAAAATATTCTTAATCAAACTTAGCTCTCTTTCTATGATTACTCTTCTGTACTGCTTACAGAAATTTAGAATTTTTCAGAACCAATAAAAATGTGAACTTGGAAATGAAACCTGAAGTAACTCTGTTCTTTTACTGTAAACGAAAAGACTAATTGTCAATAATTCTAATTCTTTATTTTTATATTTTAAGCCAACCTGAGACACACAGATATGACTTGGCAAAGGGGAAAGGTTTTTTATCCTTGGGTAAAGACTGCTGCTTTTGTTTCTTTAGGCTGCAAGACATGAAACTGAACACCAGGTCAATATCACAACACTTCAGGTACTAACTTTAAAACTCTAGTTCTAAATGTATATCACTTGACTGGGGTCTTAATTTTCAGTGTTTTGGATCATTGCTAATCAATTTATGTGATCACTATTTCAGACTTCTGAGCATAGGCAGGTAACAAACCTTTTTAAACACCTGCAAATTGCATGCCTTACCATATTGAATCTAAAATAAAATACATAAGAAAAAAATTTCTATCATTATCGAGCATTAATCTGAAAAGAGCACATTTTTTTCAGTTTTGTGACCTGAATTTTTGAGTTGGATTTCTCCAGATGGTTAGCATTGGAAATGAATGTTTTACCCTTTCTTGGTGTGTAATTAAAGCTGCTCAATGTCATTTTCCTTCTGTGCTTGTAGTTGGAGATCTGTACCCAAGTTTTTTCATTCTTTAAGGTCTGATTGCTGTATCCCCTGATCTAGGGCTAGAGAAAAGTAATTTTTTTAATTAATTAACGTGGATAGCTGTAATATTAACAATTTGAGTAGTCCAGTGTAACATGCATACAGCTCATTATCAACACATAAAGGATTTTGTCATTAAGAATCCCACCCTGGAAAGAGCTGCATGTTCTATGCAGCTTTGTGAAAATTTTCATTTGGAAATGATGCTGACCTCATGAAAGCTACAATTTTGGGTTTTTGTACTCATACTTGCTCTATAAGCTCAAAAAGTACTCTTAATGAAGTTTACATATAGAGTTCTAAAATTTATGATAAAACTTAAAATAAATCTATAAAAATTGGACACTTGGCCTTCATAAATTATCAAGGTGAAAAGTAGTTTGTAGCTTTTTAATAAGGTGCAGCAGGGAAAATACTTGGAGTGGATAACTGGAAAGTTTTTTTGAAAAATATGTTAAAGCAGGCAAACTTAAGTTTTTGCTGTTGAGTTCTGAGATGTGAGAACTCACACTTTTTAAAATACCAATCTATGTACTGATAGATTATGTGTTGGAGATGTGTATTTTAATTATAAAATCTTGCTTCTCACTGGAACTCTGCACTCTTTAGACTGAATACTTCGGGTGGCACAGAAGGATCCATATCTCCTCTGAAGGCCTCCAGGGTGATGGCAGTCACTTCACCATCTGCAGAAAGAATAAGCAGAATTTCCACGTCCCCTGGCTCTAACCTTAAAAGGTATTTTTCTTTTTCTTATTTTGCTACAAATGCTTGCAGTATCCTACAGTGGTTGTCAGCACATCTGCAGCCTATTAAGTGTTTGCTCTTCTTGGCTATAAGAAGACTTAAATTTACTTACAGTGATTTGCTGTTCCACTAGTTGCCTACAGATTTAAAAAACAAGCAAAACCCAAAATCTATCCTTCTGGTCTGAGAGTTTTATACAGATTGTGGCATCAGAAATACTACTGTCTTGTTCAAGTGGGTTGTCAAGATTTCTTTCACTTATCTCAGTTTATGGATGTTTTGTAGATATTCCCAGTAGTCTATATACAATTACTCTCAGAATATGGAGTGGTAATTAATTTTTTTATGAGCCCTTGATTTATTATTATTTAGCTCCATTATAACTATTGTCCTAAGTAATTATATATATTAAATGACACTCAGAATGATTGATGCATTTTTAATAAATAGGTGCACAAATATTTGCCTGAACAGAATAACCAGCCTGAAGTATTTCAGGACACCCTATTTCTAGTCTCAAATTTTGTCATATTACTCCTTGGTTATTTGAAGGCTTGTATCACAAAACTGATAGCAAGAAACAGAGGAGGAGTTCTTAAATTGTTCCATGTACACAAACTACTTCAGTGTAAATCAGATACTGCCTAAACATTTTAATACCATATCCTGCATGCATGTATGGCTTGACAGAGGTGAAAGCTGGTCATGGTGTAGTGCTTGAATAAGCAAAACATGGAAAGTCCTTACAAAGAATTCTGCTTTTTGTTACTTAGGAGCTAGAAATCAGCCTGTGTGCAAACACAGATTATTTCAGAATGGTCTGTGTTATTCACCTAATGTCTTCTGAATTGTCTGTTGCATTTTTGTATTTATCTCTACATACCTTGTGAATATTTTTTTCCCTGCATGTGTTTTCCATTCAGCGTTTCCATAAACTCCAGACTAGCCAGTTCTCTAGGGAACCTGTATGCTGCTTCAGATGGTGATGAGAGCAAAATGACATCATCGTCCTCTAGGACAGGTTTTTCTGTAAGCCATATCTCCAGTCACCTGAATGGCAGCTTGCAGCTGCCACACAGAATAAACCATGAACTGAACAACAACTTATACAACAGAAACAGCAGTAGTGGCAACAGCCTGAGCAGCCCAAGCAGTTTTCCCAGCGCCGTGACAGATGAGTATGCACCAGCCTTCCTTTATGGGCCTTACAGCTCCTCCAGCACGGTACCAGAGGCCATTCCTGTAAGTCATAGCCACAACAGCATTTTCAGGCAGCTCACTGATGCTTTTCTTCCTTGCTTCTGGGAGCAAAACTGTTGCAAAAAGAACCTTAACTCAGCATAATTCTCCAGCTTCCTCTAATATTTCTGGACAGCACCTTTGTCTGTTACCAGCACCTTTGTCTGTTACTTATCATTTCAGCTGCTTTTTTTCCCATCTCTTCTAAGCATCTGTTACATGGAAGCTTCAGGAACATAAATTGTGCCTAACTTCTTTTCTGATAACTTTTTTTATGGACCTTCTTACCCTTTAGATTTTATTTTTAAATTATCTGTAACACAGTCTGTAAGTTAATTATGTGTCTTCATCTTTGTGCAGTAACAGATTTTAAGAAGCCTTTATATGTATCTTAGTAAACAGAAGGTAGAATGTCCTTAAAGATAGGGCTTATTTGAACAATTAGTGCTCTTGACTTGAAACCTACTCCTCTTCTAACACCAAATGTGGAAAGTATTATAAGCAAGATATTTCTGATGGTCTCACATTGCAGCTTTAATTCCTTAACAGCTTTGCTGCCTTCGGTTTATTTTGTGCCCTTTTTCTTTGTGAAAGAGTCTATGTAAAGAGGAGGTACAGATAAACTAATGCAACTTGAAAGTGTTTCTTCACAAAATGTAGAGAAGAGAGACTAGAGAAGCTTCAGTTCTGAAATCAGAAACAGCTTCATCTGTTCTAGGGAAAAAATAATCCTATCTACTACTATAAACCTAATACCAATTTAAAATATCTGATTTCCAAGGATTTGATAGCCTACTAATTTTAAAAAATAGAACACTGTTTTGAATAGATTTTTCCTATGATTAAGGGAGCCTATCAGCCTCTCTCAACTACCTCTGACACTTATGATTTTTATTTTTTTTTACTGGGTGGAAATAAAATTGTCTTTGTGTAAAATTAACTTCAGAGTATTGCACATCGCTCTTCTGTTTCCTTAGCACTGATAAATGGTTTCATATAAAGAAAGTTCTGGTGTTATACCTGCTAGTGGTTTTGGGTGTGGTGAGTCTGTCTGAAACAGCTAATGACATACATTGCATGTAACGAGGATGTCCTGCCAAAGGTCATTCATGGGCTGTGTTCTTTTCTTCCTGCAGAAGTGGAGGACCTGCCCTCTTGTTAGCAGCTCGGTTGTGGCACCACTCA
The DNA here is from genome assembly GCF_014805655.1 of Passer montanus. Taxonomy (NCBI): domain Eukaryota; kingdom Metazoa; phylum Chordata; class Aves; order Passeriformes; family Passeridae; genus Passer; species Passer montanus. The sequence goes on along the minus strand of NW_024356838.1, from coordinate 1,367,978 downwards.
CAGTTCAGAAGCCACATCTCTGTAGCTTGGGAGTATGAATTGCTATTTCTGAGGATAGATGACAGTAGGAAATAAAATCTCATTGTTCCATTGTGGAATTAAATTGCATGTGTGACTGAAATGTAATCTGTATAAACAGAACGTTGAAGTTAGTTGAGGGAACGTGAGTCTCTAACTCAGTAGGTTCTTCCTACTATGGTAGATTCTGCTTGACTAAAGCAGCTCTTCAGAATACTTAATGCTTTCAGACTCCTTGCTTAAAAAAATAATTTTAGCTTCTTATTCACTACAGTTTATCTGGAAATAAATGCTGATATTCCATGATCTTAGAATCGCTGTTCTGCCCTGAGTTTAAAATTGAGTTTAAATTTTACTTTAAACAGCAGCAGCAGTAACTTTTTTGCAAGGGAGTTCCTGCATGCTGTCACATCTTCACCTCTAATTTCACTGTTTTTCCCTGCTACGTGGGATAGTAATAAACTATGTATAATTGAGATTTTTCAAGTGAGATATAGAAACTGTAACAGTTTTTCTATGATGAAACAAGTTCTAGAACAAGAGGACTGTTCTTGTTTAACTAATTCAGTTTAATTTCTTCAGGCATAGAGATGAAGAGAGAGGAGAAAAACTGTATATCAAGCCAGGAAAGAATGTTTGTTTGAGTTAGATTGATGCATCTTTCATTTGTTCATACATTCTGTTTGCTCTGGAAAATCATCCTTTTTAGGTGTTCCCAGTCTTCAATCCAATATGCTTTAAAAAATTCAGTCCTCAGGAGTTCAGTCCTCTGCTCCTGTTGAGTGTGCTGGAACTAAAAGTCAGTATACCACAAGTGGGTGACAGCAATCACTCATCTGAATAATAAGTGGTAAATTGGCTGATTTTTTTTTTAATGTCTCACTTTCAATACTGTCTCATATTTAATGTATTGAACAATAATTATTTGGAGAGTCAGCCCATTCCCATTCTTTTCAGTTGCTTCTTTTGTAAATTATATGCTGCCAGCAGCATTTTTAGTGGTTTTTTTTCCATATTTTACTTACATTATGCATAAAGCATGTGCATGTAAACTTACATGCAGCATCCTAAGGGGAAGAAACTCCTTGTAACTGTAATATGGCTTAGTCATGAAAATAAGCTGACATCATTCACAATAGGCCAGAATTTACAAGGGTACCAAATGATAATGTAAAGCATTACAGAAACAGTAAGCCTCTTTTTCTCAAGCAGTTTAAAGGCTGAATGTAAATATAATATCTTAAAAGCTAACAATTGTCACCTCCTTTGGAGAGGTAATTGCTGTAACTTAATGCTACAAATGATTTTTTACAGTGAAAGCCAAGTTAGTGGGTTTGTTCCATAAGCATAGGACAGGAAATTAAGTGGTAGTGCCACTACAGGTTTCTTTTGTTATAAAGATTGTTATAAAACGTAGGATAATGCTGTGGTTCTCCATCTCATAAACTCTCAAGGTGCAACATAGTTGGCATTGACACAAAAATTCCCCAAATCTGTGTGGGGAGAGTGGGTGGTTTACAGTGTAACTTCCAGAATTGTAGCATGGCTTTCTTTATTAAATTTGTATGACTTAGGAAAAGGGAGGAAAACAAGGAATGTTGGTTACTGTGTTGTTAAAGGAAGAAGAAAGGAGCAATTCATGTACAGGTGAAATAGCCATGCTAGGAGCAGAGAGGTGCTTACAGCTCTGTGCATTGCAGTGAAGAAGGAAATTAATTTTTCTCTCTCTGCAGTAGGACTGTTAAGTGATGTAAACCATTAATTTAAATGAAATATCTTAGGCATAGTGTAAAGTTTTAGGTTGAATAGAAAGCATTTTTAAAGAAAAAAACCTTTCTAAAATGCACTATTCTCCTGTTATAAGAATATCTTTAATTTTCTTCCTGCCTATCTAATGACTTAATAATGCATGGAAGGCTATAAGGGATATAAAGGATATAACCTGTGAATAATGGTTGCCTTGATACTGCTTGCTCTTGAGGAGTAGAGGTTATACACAGTCAAATGCAGCAAGATCTTTAAACAAGATTCTATCTCCAGTCTCCTCTGAAGAGTGAGGTGATCTAAAAATACTCTATTTTATATATTATGTGCTGTGATGTGAGAAGCAGCATTTCTTAGAGTCATGCCATGCAGAGTCTACATAGCAAAGTACAAGTTTCTGATTTACCTGTGAAGTCATATTCTTTCAATATAATAATGGCTAAAAAGTGTTCCTTCTTGGAATGTTTTTCAGGTATGAAAACATATATTTTCTGATTAATGCATTTGCTCCTAAATGTACCCTGTATCCCTGTGCATCTCTCTCAGTCACAGAGGAGTGCACTGAATTGCTACCCATTTTATGCACAATTGACTGAGTGCAGTCACTGTGATGTCCTGAGCTTTAAGACAAGAGTAGGTTTTTCAATAATTTAATCTCTGAATGCTCTCTGTCTGGTAGTGAGCAGCTCACTGGCAAATACAGAGATGGTTCATTTTGAGGGCAACATAATTTGTCGGAAAATTAGTCCCACTGATTGAACAGAGTCATGCTTCAAACTTTCACTTTTAACCTGAAACTTTCTGTATCTCTTTATTATGTCAGTGTTATAGCCCTTTGTCTTATTTTCTTGTTGTGGAGTTATCTCATGCTACTCATCTCAACTTGATTTTCTTTTGATAAGCTAAGTTAGCTCAAAAATCCTTTTGGAAAGAGTTCAAATTCTTTAGTTTTTTTTTAAATCATTCTGGTCCAGAAAGCTGCTACGCAGTGCTATCCTGCTTATAAATACATAGCTTCTTTTCTTTTCTTTGACTGTAATGCACTGGGAGCTGGAGGGCGGAAAAAAAAGAGTTGCTGCCATTGATGACAGTGACTTCTGTTTATTTTATTTGAGTCCCATGTCCTGCATTCCTGGAGGGATTTTTAGTTTGATTTGGGATTTTTTTTCATGTGGAACTCTCTGGAAAAGCATCCTCCTTTTTCCTTTTAGTTGGTTGATTGGTTTTTTTTTTTCTCCTTCCCCTCCCCACTTCTTATGGGACCAATTAACCCATCAAGGAAGATTGGTTTTTCCTTACCACTTCAGCCCCTGACATGCAGCTGTTTTGCTTTTGGTGGCATTTACCAGTGGTCTGAAGCTCATCAGTGAAATACAGAATAGTATCAAGCTGCCAGTTCTGGCAGAATTCTTTTAAAAACAGAATTCTGTTTAATCATTTCCACTTCAATGCTTTAGATGCTGAAATTACTTGAAGTCGTGACAGCCCAGCCTAGGCTTGTTGCAGTGTTTGTGTTCTTTCTAATTGGAGCACATCAGGTGATGTACATGACAGAAGTCCATTACCTGTCCTAGTGCTTTGTTTATTCATTTAGCTCATCAAAGGACTCTTGAAGGATACTGATTAATTCTCTTTCTCTTAAATGCCAAAATCTCCCTTCTCTGAGTTCGATATCAAGCTAACCAGCTGTAATCATGCAGTACTTTTATTTTAGAAAATCACCTTATCACTCTTACTTATCTATCTTTGTTAACACGAGTGGTTCAGGAGCATTTTGAGATGTCTAGCACAGCAATTTTTCAGTTCTAGTTTATGTTCACTAAACTCATTTGTGAGTTTTTCCTGCACTGTGGAAGAGAAGGTTATTCACTGATCCTTTTTTTTCCCAATGTTTTGCAATGAAACAGCATAAATACTGCTGTTCCACATTCCACTTAACAAAAAGAAAGAATAAAAAATAACCATGACTGTAACTATTGTTGTCTGACATGTATTTTTCTCTAATGGTATTTGTCCTTCATCAGTGCAAGCTTATAATCCACTTTATTGTGTTTATGCTGATGAACTAGATGAAAAGCTTGGTTTTTTCAAAGAAAAAAAAAAGAAAACTTGCTGTTCAAGTCAAAGAGAATAAATATTTTATTTTACAAAGTGTGTGTTTTGATTAAACAGCATGTCTCACAATAACGTTTGCAGAATTACTCTCTTCAACTATAATCACACTTAAGGTACTGCTGTAAGATTTTTGCTTTGTTCTTACAATAATTCTAAATCCAAATATCACTCTTTAAAATGTATTTTTATTGGAGAATATGTAACTGGGTAGTCTTAAGATGAGTCACCTTTTGCTTCTATAGCTGTCATGGAAACTGGCAAGATGGAAACATTGCCAAAAAATTGAGACGTGTTGGCAGTGTTTTAAAATTCATATACATTGTCTTTACCTGTAACATGGTTTTTCTTAATAAGAACTTACCATTAATGAAGACGGGACAGGCTTTGCAAAAACCAAGCACTAGTGCATCTTGCTGGTGTGTAAAGTGGGCTGACCCACAGACTTCACAGCATGTACATTTTCCCTAATGCATCCTGAGTTAGTTTAGTGGCTCTTGTGTATTCCCAGTGGTTCGTGCCTGCAGCAACACTCCTATTGCAGCAGTGTTTTGGGAGAGTTGATGCACACTTCCAAAAACTTAAGTTATATTATTGCAGTTATAGAGGGAAAGGGCATGTTCCAATCCTACCTACCAAATAGGCCTAAATGCTGTAGGGTTGTTGTGTCCTGAAACAGAGCTCAGATTCAGGCTGGCCTGGTCCTGCAGTCCCACATCGTCAAATACAGCTCTAGTGCCTCAGTGGATTTGGTGCTGACTTTCTCTCCCAGGAGGTTTTCTGTGCTTCCTCTTGAAGAAAAATGAAAGTAATCTAAGCAGTTGTTTCAGCATAAACTTCATTAGATGTCCTTAACTGTAGTGAAACCATCTAATTCTTAGTTCTTTGTTTAAATGTCTGGTACTTGGGTATAAAATAGCAAGCTTGACACGGCAGGGGACCACTGTAGGAATACACATTAAGATTTCTTCTCCATTTACTGATTTTCTACTCTCATCTTGGCAATTCAGCAGTCAATTTTCTTTAGATTTTTTTCTTTTATTTTTAACTCTATTTTAAATAAGATGTTGTTAAATCCAGCAAATTACATGTGAAAATGGATTGGCTTTTTTGTTTTTAATGAAGCTTTCAGAATCATAGGCCATACTTTGAGTCATGGTAAATGTAAATTTTAAAATCGAAAACTCCTCAAAAAATTTAAAAGAAAAATGGAAAAAAACCCCACAATTACAGGCTTTGAAACTTTACAGTCAATCTCTTTAGACATGTGAAAAGATTTGAGCACAAATGACTTTTGTGAAAATGCAAAAAAAAAAATCAAAACAACAAGCCTCTCCTGCTATATTTAAATTTTTCAAACTCAAATGTGAGTCTGTATACTTTACAATAGCTCAGTTGTTACAGGTATCACCATGTTTTTAGTGATAGAAATTTATGTGAAGTCACATAGATTAATCTGAAGAAAAACGCTGTTTAGATTTAATTATTTCCCTGTATTCAGAAAATATTTTGAGACTTTAGGAAGAAATCATAGGGTTGTGAAGTAGAGTTATGATGCGGGTGGGAACACACTGAAAAATATATTTCTCCATTTGAAAGTATATACACTGTGCCTACCATTCTGTAATGAAAATCACCAAAACCATGCTCTCCTGTTTCCAAACAACATATGCTGCTGGATATTTGGGGGGTGAAAGTATATACACTGTGCCTACCATTCTGTAATGAAAATCACCAAAACCATGCTATCCTGTTTCCAAACAATAACAATATATGCTGCTGGATATTTGGGGGTTTTTAATGTGCTTTCTTGATGGTTTTTTTCCCCCATATTTTTTGTAACTTGGATGGCTAACAATTTTAAGAATTGCAGTTTAAACTTCAGAATCTTTAATTTATGGTTTGCTGCTTTTATTGAAATCATGATGTAGAATTCCTGGTTACTGCAGACTGATGAGTGAAGGGCTGGTGTTCTCAGTTCTTTGTAACTAACACTTGCTGCTTTTGAGAGTGTAAAGTGCTTTCTGGTCATCTTTCATCTGCCCAAGCATAAAGTAACCTATTACTGTGCAACATATGAAAGTATATAACCACACTTCATGCCTTTTAAAAATGTTTGTTAATCAGCTTTACTTGGGATTCTATTCCCATGGATCCATTTCAAATACTGCACTAATTAAGTGTAACCATCTTTCCAGTTGTTGAAATGCACTTCTGAAAATGAGAAGCCTTTGGGGATCATTAAGAGAGAGGTTTCAAGTGCTCATTAATGAAGGGCTGGCTATTCTTCTCCCTTGCTCTTACCAAAACCAGACCTTTTTAAGTCAGTGGTATTCAAATCTGTATGCTGACAGCACTTTTTCTACCTGGAAAGAATATCCAGATGGTCTCAAATCTTCAAGATGTGAAAATGCATTTAAAAGACAACTTTGAAAATATATACTGAGACTTAAAATATAGGGGGAAAGTAGTTGTGTGATATGAGTTAGATCTATAAAGGTGTATATAAATGTATTATGCACTTGTACTAATGGGTTTCATTGTGGGTACCAAAGTGCATTTTCTGTAATGACTAGTTAGGAATAGTAGAAAAATGGAAGGGAAGACTGTGAGAGTCTAGTCTGTCTTAGGAGTCATGTTGGTCTCCAGTAGTTCTCTCTAATTCTGAAGAATTGATGCAGTTTTAAAATATGTTTGGGGGTTTGGGACAGCTCATCACTGAACAAGACATATTCATCAGAATGACTTCTTAAACACATCTGTATGGGAGCTACTAAAATGACTGGATACTTTCTAAGCTGATTATTCAGTTTTTAATAAAACTTTAGACTTCAGTAGAAACAGAAATGTAAATAAATACAGTAGAGCAAGTTATGATTTTCTCTTATATCCTGACTTCTTTCTAATCCAGATGAACCATTTGCAGTGCTTTATTTTCATCTGGTTTTGGTAATCATACATAAACTTATGCATCTGTGTAATTACTGATAGAGCTTTTTTCCTCAATAATGAACTACATCTTGTGTTTCCTATATCATTATCTGAATCAACATCTAAAGTAAGCTTTCACAGTAGCAGTTGGATTCTCATTCAGGATAAAGGGAAACAATTCAATTACAGTAGCAGTGGTATTTTAAAGGATTTGTAACACTTTTATTAAGATTCTCAAGAAACTGGTTTGGAAAAGCGTAGGTACAGCAAAGTTGATGGACTTTGCTCAGACTTCAGTTTCTTTTATTTTATTCATCTTTACCTATGTAGAGATTCAGGTCCCCCTCCAACTCTGTTTGTTTATTTTCCTCCTTTCTGTCCTTCCTCTACTCTTTAAGTGAAGAATATATGTTATATATATAAAAAACCTCTCCAGTGAGTTTTAATCAGTTTTTCTTCTCTGCACAGTCCCTTCAGTCTGGGTATGTTCAGTACTAAAGCCTTGCTGCTTTGGTGAAGCCTGCTGAGCTCTTCCAAATCGATGCCCTTCATGATGGAGAAGAACTGAAGAAAAGAAGCTGCTCATTAAAAGGAGGAACCTTCAATACAAGGATGTATTAATTCCTTAGCACCAAGAGGAGACTTCTTAACAGGCAGAAATTTATTGTTAATGACTACTGCAGATGCACTGAAGTTGAATTTATGGAAATTACTAGCCCATGTTATGTACAAATTTAAATTTTTTATGTTGAGACAGCTTGAATATATTTCTAATGAGTTTCATTAAGACATTTATTAACTTGTGTACAGTGTTAAAATATGTATTAAGAGAATATTTTGGTAAACTATATATAAAAATTATGTAAAAACTAGAATATATTTTAATTTAGGGTCTACTTTGCTACAAAAATGTGTATTTTAAAGAATTTGTACATGTTTATCAAAGATACAATTTTTTTTTTATGAACAAGAGATTTTTCTTGTTTTGTGGGTCCATCATTATTGCTTAGAGCCTAATGTAATTTACTTTTTTACTAATTGGTCTTCTGGTAATTTGATGGAAGTCTAACTAGTGAGAGATTTGTTATTACAATATCAACTAAAAGCACTTGATACCTAGTCTGCTTTCCTCTTCTGGCTGCTAACGTTTCTTAAGGAAACACAATGAAAGAAAAATAAAGGGAAAATATTTGTTGAGATGTGATGTAATTACATCTTCTGCTGCAACAAAGAAGTAATTTATGTGATGACTCAATTGTACAATTAACGCTCTTTGAATTTCTTAAAGGATTTATGTTTTGTTTTCAGTGTAGAGCGTTAACTTTTGCTATGCAATATATGCTGCAAAAATGAAGGCAGACCAAACTGAAGTTGGTAAAAATGTACAATGAATTAGGTAGCACTGCATACATTTGGCAGTATGTGTACAATTTCCTTAGCAACACACAGTATATGTTGGACATACATTAAATCTTTATCTATCAATTGGATGCTTCATAAACCTGTACATTTGTTGTGAAGCATATGGCTGAGGTAGCCTCCTGTATCATGGAAGGTTTTTGTCATAGTAAAGATGCTCTTTACTCTGTGGAACACACAGGTCAGTCAGATGTGATTAGGAATGAAATGGTGTTACAGGGAGGTACTAAAAAGATCATGTGTAAAATTTTCAGAACTCACAAGTGCATGGTAAGGAAAAGAATGTAAGCAACGGTGAGGGTTTTATTTGCCCCTCATGTGCAAGCCAAAAACAAGACAGATTGGTTTCCTGTTTGTGTTTCCAATATCTGCAGAAACTTGAAAATAAAACTTAGTCCAGTTGTCAGTCTTTGTTCCTGAAGACCTATGAATACCCTGCATTTGCTTTACACAAATTGCTATGGAAAGTTGTACTGAAAGTGTTCAAAAGCAATACTGAGAGCAGCTATAAAAATCAAAATCACTGACTAAAATTTACATGCAATACTGTACATTTTTGCAACTGTGTATATGTAAAATATACACACAAAGTAGCATATGTGTGTATATATATACAATATACTGTATATGAATTATAGATTAATAAGGTAATTCTACCTCTCATAAAGAATTTTCTCATTTACTTTGTTATAAATAGTTTTCCTTAATAAAATACTGATTAATTTTGAAATGTAGATATATATATATATATATACAGCTAATTGATAATAAAATGCCTGTATAAGCCAGCTTCCTTGTTTCTTGTTTTTTTCCTAGGTCTTTTGATTATTTGATCTCTAATTGAAGATAACTTCAAAGTCACCTTCTTTCCTGTAAACCATATAATGTACTTAAAAGTAGGATAACATTGCAAAAGACCACTAGCAAGATAGATATCTCTTAACAATCTCTCTAAAGGTTCTTATTTATGCTTTGTATAATGTCAGGTATTTAATCAACATGTTGATATTATGATGATGACATTATTTTTCAAAGTACAGTGATTTCAAAGCTGTGTCTGAACCGAGGAATCCTTCCTGGGTGAGGCCCCTTGTTACAGGTGTAATATATCTTGACTTTTTTGCATATGCAACAGGTCTCTTAGTCCTACCAACAGCAGGTTCATTGTGCATAAGAATCTAAACAATTTAGCTGTCATTAGCTTTTTGTCCTTCCTTCATTTTAAAACTAATCACAAATGGTTCTAACATTTGTTTAACCCTGTTGCTGATTTCAGCAAATTAGTTGCATTACATGATTATTTATCTATTATTTATTAGCCTGGCAGCTTCTCTTGCAATAGATGTAGACAGTGTATAACTGTTACACAGCCTCTCTAAAGGAATGGGAAAGCTGGGAATGGAGTGGATGCTTTCCAAGTTGCCCAAATTCTGATGACAGTCTGATCTAAAAAACCAAGAAAAGGCTTCTGCCACTGCATTTGGATGAATAATTGGATGGTGATGGATGTGCAGAGTAAATAATATACAGGAAAAATAGCTAATTAAAAGGTTTCTAGTGCATAGGAATCAACCTCTCCTTTGGCCTTTTTATAGACTTTTATTGATTTATTAGATGAAATACATAAATACCAGCTTATATACAACTTTTTTTTTTTATTCATAAATAAGTAAGTATTCTGCAACAATCAACTTCTTAACAAGAAAAAAATTTGGTCGGGAAGGTCTTTCAGAACCTTGTAGCTTTTGAGAAATAGCCTGAAATTTATTTTACATCCTGTGTTCACTTGTCCTTGAACTTTACCATTTCTGTTCCTTCAAATATGAATATATCTGGTTCTGGGAGAACACGCTGTAGTGCACAAGACCTCTAAAAACATGAATGGATGGATGAAATAAATCTACAGGTCTCTACTGGGCATAATATTCTGTGGCTAACATCTTATGAAACAGTTAATCATCATAATCTCTTTTTGAAGTATGCTTTATAAAGCTTTTCAGTTAGGGAGGTATTTCTTGTTACAAATTCAGAGACTATTTTTCAATTACAGTACTGCAGAAAGAGGAGGATTTTAGTTTCTATAATAACTGTTCTTTACTGACAACTAAACAATGAAAGGCCTCAAAAGGTTTGACACTTGATTAGATCTACGCTGTAAAGTGCAGCAGGCAAAAAATATGGTAATTAAGGGCCTGATCAGGTAAATCACTGAGGTATGTCTTTAACCTTAATCACATGAGCCATTAATTAATTAAAAGTGAACATAGATATTCATGTTTGTAACAAATCCACCTTTGGATCAATATTTTTGCCAATTGTTAACATGAACCTTTTTTATCAAGTAAAAGATATGCTGTATTGCAACATCCATTAACCCACACAATGTAACTTTTTTAATTTGAAAAAAATGTATACTACAACTATAACTATGTCCTAATACATTCTTTTGATATTGCTATTTGTTAGTATCAGGAGTGAAACAAGATCTAAAAAATGCCTTATGAAGGTCTCTGGTACAGAAAATACCGTACAAGCTGTGATTCCTTTTGTAGCCTATACCTAATCTACCTGCAAAAGCAGTTTTTTTCTTAAGCTCATCACAAGGTCAACCAGCATTCTGTATCTGAAAAGCTTTTCAAAGTAAATGTAAGCCCTCTTACTGAGTTTCTTATTAAGTCTTGTCCAGGTTAAGGACAGTTACCATTTTGTCCCTGTTTGAGTACAGCAGGGTGGAGTTCCTGGGAGAATCCCATGACTAATTACTCTCCGTCTATGGGCTGTTAATGCCTACTCTTCAATCTGTTTTTAGTCCACCTCAGGAGCTGTTATTCACCTCTCCAGGAACTAATTTTGGAGCGAGACCATTTCAAATACACACAGATCCTGTGTTACCCGTGCGCTGACCAACACCAGTGTTCACCTCTGGCAGGGTGGCAATGTAGTATTTCCTGTGGGTTGAAACAGGCTGAGGTTTATGAAGAGATGTTAAATGTTCAGATTGAGAACCAGCTTCCTCAAAAAAGTACTATCTTACCAGGATTAGTCTATTTATTGTGTTTGAAAGATTTCATTTGGAAAGTATATTGTTATTATAGACCAGTTCTAAAATTAACTAAAATTGCAGAAGCATACTGAGCTTACTCTTAGCAAAAAAAAGATCAGAAAAAAATCTGTTAAAAAGTGAGTATCGAGCAGAAGAATTTCTACAGTTATGGACTGTATTTCAGACAGAAGTGACTGATAGTGGTTTAAAACCTTGCTTCAAATGAAAGCTGTGTAAATGGGTTAGACCCAGAAGACTGGTAAGGCAGGGAGAAAAGAGTCAGACTGTATAGTTGGAGTATTTCTGGAGCATGATAGGGTTTGGCTTTTTTTTTTTTTTCCTTCTTGATTTAACAAGTTGAAAATCTGCTGAATAATTCATGAAGAGTGGAAGGGCTGAATCTTCCTGGAATGATATACACTGTACGTACTGTGGCACAGGAGAAACTGCAAAGCTTTGTATCAGTTGCTGCCGTTTCTGCTGCCGATTGCAAGGTGCTGCTGCTTTTGCTGTTTTCACAGCTACAGAAACCTCAGTCGTGCTCTGGTGTGCCAACAGCCATCTGCCTCCCTATGGACCCACCTTCACCAGCTACAATCTGTGGACTCTCTTGCTGCCTACCTGCCTTGGACATTGCTGGTTTTTGGATCCTTACTGCAAACAGCATTTTCTGGACCTTACAGCTTGTATGACTGAAACCTGCCTTAGAGTCCTTCAGCTGCACAGCCTCCCGTGTGCTTGGTGAGGACTCCTGCAGCAGAACTTCTGACCCAGACAAGGATGGGATTTACAGGGCAAAGTCAAAACTGAGCTGCATTCAGCGAGATGCCCAACGCCTCTTCCTGGAGTGCTAGCTCGCCTCTGCTGCTGCTCTGGGAGGACTCCTCTGGGACCCGCATCTTTCTGTCGCTGCTCTACGCAGTCTTAGCTATCTCAGGGACTTTATCCAATGTGATGGTCATCTATTTAGTCTTCTCCTTCAAGAAGCTGCAGACAACCAGCAATGCCTTCATCGTGAACGGCTGTGCGGCTGACCTGAGCGTGTGCGCCCTGTGGATGCCCCAGGAGGCTGTGCTGGGGCTGCTGCCCCCCAATTCCTCCTCCCTTCGCTCGGCGGAGTACCGGCTGCTCCGGGGGGGGCTCCTGGGCCTCGGCCTCACCGTCTCCCTGGCCTCGCACCTGCTGGTGGCTTTCAACAGGTACGTGCTCATCACCAAGCTGCCCAGCGTGTACCAGGCCCTCTACCAGCGGAGGCACACGGGCTGCATGATCGGGCTCTCCTGGGCCCTCGCCCTGCTCCCGGTCCCGCTGCTGCCCGGGCTCTGGACCCTGGGCTCAGCCCAGTCGGACGGCAGCTCTCGCTACACCGCCCTGCTCCTCGCCCTGGCCGTGCTGGGCCAGACCGCGCTGCTGCTCCACTGCTACCTCGGCATCGTGCGGCGGGTGCGGGGCAGCGCCAAGCGGGTCAGCGTCCTCAACTTCCACCTGCTGCACCAGCTGCCCTTCCCCGCCGCGCCGCCGCCGCCTCGCCGCGCCCAGCGCCGCCTCAGCAGCGTCTCCGTCCTGCTGCTCTGCTGCGTGTTCCTGCTGGGCACCCAGCCCCTGGTCTGGGTGAGCCTCCTGGGCTTCTTCCTGCGCCCGGCGCCGCCGGCGCTGCAGGCCGCCAGCTGGCTGCTGCTCTGCTCGCTCTCGGCCCTCAACCCGCTGCTCTACACGTGGCGCAGCGAGGAGTTCCGCCGGGCGGCCCGCTCTGTCCTGCCCCGCGGCGAGGGCCCGGGGCCGCCCGTCGGGCAGCCGAGCCGAGCCGAGCCGCGCCGGCCCCCGCCCCGGTAGCGCTTCTTCCTCTCCTGTTGCTCCTTTGCGACCCCACGCACTTCTTGCCCGCTCCCCCTTCCACCGCACGGCCAGGCAGCGCCGGTGCTTTCCCGAGACACCGGGACGGACACTGGGGCGGGATCTCCCGCCCGCCCCCTCAGCCCCGCTCCCAGCACGGAGCTGTCCGCCCTCAGGAGCCGGCCAGGACTCCAGCCAAAGCAGTGGATTTAGGAATCTGGGATAACCGGTAAATATGGCAACGCACGTAACTGTTGTTATGCTCTAAAGATTTCAGTATGAGGCAGGCACCTAGACAGCTCTTTCTGAGACATATGCAAGTTTGTTTTTATAAAATCGATGTAATTATTTCAGCATTTAAAGTAGTTCTTTGAAGTGAGCTCCCTGAACACAAGGTTCGTTTGTGAAGAGCTGGCAGGTGTCTCACTGCACACACATGCACACAGACACCGGGAGCTGCTTCCTTTCCCCAGCTTACCTGATCTCTGTGCTCCATGCAAGACCCTCCTTCAGCTTTCTCTGGCAAACTTCAGGATGATACTCTCTGTGGAAACTGTTAAAAACGAAAACATATGCACCTTTGTGGTGATCTGGTTTGGATATTTTGTTTTGAAAGCTTTTTAAGGCCTGTTTTAACAAAGGTCTCTGCCCATGGGCACTCGATAAAATACAATGCAATATGAAGGCTGGTGTTGTCCATCTCACCTTGTCACCTGTTCAGTTACCAGTTTGTTGTATTTCTCTTAAATATATTATTGCAGAAGTATGATTTCACAGCCTCTGCCAGATACAAAATAACAGATTCTGTGTGGCATTTGGAAAGGAGACAGCTCCTCACACCGAAACTGTGGTGGTGAGTGCTGCAGGCCCATTCCTCCCTCTTACAATCCTCGTATTTCCTTCTCTGTTGCTTGAGTTCCTCCTTCCTCTTTTCCAAGCACTTGCTGTTGTTCTCATGGTGATGGTACTGCGTGCTGTGTTTGCCTTCTGGCACAAACGTCTGCAAGAAGGCAGTTGTTTTCTGAATCCGTGGGCATCCACAAGCAGTATCACCTAAGTTGTGCTGTCTTGAGAAGAATGGACCCGTGGGAACGTGAGGAAACTTTGTCACAACAAGAGATTGTTGCATTAGGTGACACAAATTTAGAGCTCTCATGAGGATAGTCTAATGATGGGATAATAACAAGGAAAAGACACACGATAGGTAATAAAATAAAAGGCCCTTTGGCCATATTTTATAATGGCCCATGCACTTTGCTTGCTTTACCTGCTGAGTTTAAGTTTCCACAGAAAATGCTTTAAGAGAAAGGAAATAATTTAATTTTTTCCCCAAGACTAAGACCTGTTAGGTATTTGTGATACAATGATGTATCTAAAAGTCCCATACCAATATTTTGTTTCCTGGCATAAAAAATCTCCATAATCACAGAAGGGATACTTGTTAAGGTCAGGATTTGAAAAACACAAAGAATGAAGCCTCAAAAGGATTTTTTTTTAATTAACATTCAGAAAATGTATTAACATCTTGAAAACAGCTTTAGCCACTTTCAAGCACCTCTAGGAAAGTAAAATAAGTTTCCTTGAGTCTGAGTTTTACAGAAAGCTTCTTCCTTCATATTGGAAACAATGTTCTTCTGAGTGATGGCACCAGAAAGATACAGAGGGCCAGCAAGGAGATATTGAACATGTAAGATATGCAAGATTGATCTTATTAACACTGTGCACATATCTTGGAGAGTGAAGGAGCCATTATATCCTTGTTGTAATATCTCATCCTGATCACAGTGGCTGTGCTTTAGCTGTCTTTGTGTAGCAAATGGAGAAGGAAAACTGCTTCGACCTCATCCATCCCAATACTGGAAAATATGCTGGTTCACTTCCAAAATAAAGTTCAACCAAGGGTCACCCGAGGGTAAGACCCTGTTCAGCTACAAAATAATCCTTAGGCTGGAAGCCACAGAAGAATGCATATTGCATCTCCCACCATGGCTAAAGGAACTCAAGAGACTTGGTAAAGCTCATTACTGCGCCCATAAGCAAAAAAAAAAAATCAAACTCTAAAATAAAAAATTAGACAATGCCTCTCCCCTGTTTTGGGCTATGGAACATGTTAGTCTGGAATTAAAGCAATAACATTTTTGCAAATTCAATGTCCAAACCATCAGACAACTGGAACTTCTGGTCTTCTTCCCTTGTAAAATAGCATGCAAGTTAAATCTGAAATGCCTGTATTTTATATAGACCACGTTTAAAATGCAAACATGTATGAAAATGCTATGATGTACAAAACTCTAGACAGCTATCCTTATGCTATGCATCAATTCCAGAAAACACCTGGAAATCCCTTGGAAAGTTTGATGTAATTGCATCTGACTGTAAATCTTTGACTGTTTTAATATACTCAGGTGACCTAAATAACATTACGCAGAAAAAAATAATTTAAAGTAATTAAGAAAGAGTTTTTGTTTCAAGATCAGTTTCTCTGAGAAATTACTGCTCTGAAAAGTCCTGTATGCCTTGTTCTACAGCCATAATCTTTGTATTTCCACCTTGTAAATACTCCATGGTAAATTTCAATGGAAGCTCAGCTTGGCTCAAGTTCTGGCTCTGTGGCACTGCTTCTTGGTTAAGGAAATGGATTTCATTCTCACTTTCTGTCATTCTATGCTTTAATTTACAGATGATTTATATGTGTCCTCTGCTAGTTTAGTGGTGACTTTTCTTCAATGTGAATTTCTGTCATGCTCAAACAACTAATTTACAGACACAAGGGATATGTTGCCAATTGTCCTTTAAAATGTCTCAACCAACCACTCTTTCAAGAGGTGTAAATGAAGATGATGGAAAATCCTCTCAGCAATTCAAATGAGGTTTGCTTGAACTGAGTTGCTCCTTTGCTCTGGTGTTGTGCCAAGGAAGTTGTCTGAGCATGGCCTGAAGCTGCCCTTCCTAGACTGGCTGGCATTGACACGTGTTAGCTGGCTTCATGTGCTTTAGATGGGAGGTGAGAGCTCATTAAAGCACTGAATTTATGATGCAGCAGTGATACAGTAGTGCAGATCAGCCACGATGTTCACCTGCAATAGTTGCCTTTTCCTTTGCTATTTTCTCAGGGCTTCTGGAAACAAGAGCAGGTAGGAGTTAGTAACAGCCTGGATGATTTGTAGTCAGTTGCACTGATGTGCTTGAAAAGTGCCAATTGGTGTATTATGGCCCAGCTAAATCTGCCACTCAGTTTGTGAATTGCCCATGCAGAAATACATGTGGGACCTGCTTTTTGAAAGTAAAATTGTCATGCCTCAAAGTAATGCCCTGAGGCATGGGTTATTTGTGAAAATTGCTTGTAGAGGGTGTTGCTGAAGTTGGAGTTTGGATTCAATCTTTTGAAGTTACCGTTAATTCAAAATAGTTATAAAAAGCCGTAGAGCTGCTTTGTGGAATTAGGTACCTACAGCAATATGAGTCTCCACCAAAACTGGGCAATCACTGTCCTCAAAATAGGTGTGTAAAAAAGTACAGGCAGCATGGTGAAGCTGGGAAATTATGACAAGGGGAGATGAAGAAGGCAGGACAGGGGCACTAACAGTTTGATCCTGAGAAACAACACAGAAAAAAATCTGAAAGCCAGAAGAGGCCTGGGATTATGATAAAAGTGACCATCTCAGATTCTTTGATTCTTTGTATGTGAGGAAATACAATTCTATGCTTTTCTTAATAAATAAAAACATGCACTTGTATTCTCAATTTCTTCTTTTAACAAAGCATTCCGTACACCAGCACATTTTCTTTAAACTCTGAAATCAAAAAAGGTATGAGTTGCATCAGCAGTCTTGTGGAGACTGCGTTCAGCAGCAGTGCTGGACTGACAAGCAGAGATAACATCTTAGCTAACCTCCAGATTCAGTCAGCCATAAGCACATTGTGAACCTTTTTTCCCTAACTACCAAGTTGATGCTATTTTTAAAAAAACCCACATACAGATTATTTTCAAATGAAGACATTTAAGTGTAGCATTTCATTAAAGAAAAAAGTGACAACATATACTTTAGCTTTCTATTTAATCTTAAATCACATAACCAGATTATTGCAATATTCTTTAAATTCAGAAGTCCCTTTCTCAAATGGCAGCGAAAATAGCTTTTCTCGTGACTGTTTAACTTCTAAGAAAGCTACTTTTTTTTGCTCTTTTATGTCAATCCTTCCCATGCACTGTCATCATTTTACCAGGGTAATAGTCTATTTTCTTTCCTTCTCCTTCCCTTTCTTCAGTATCTTGTCTAATTTTCTTCGCTAAGGGAAAAGTTCTTGATTCTGCTGATCAGGGCACAACTCCTTGAGCAGGGTAAGTTTTGGGACACAGCTGTAAACTAAGACTAAAGAAGTGATGGACAAATCCCACATACTTAAATTACTATTTAGAGTAAGTAGGTATTGAAGTTGGGTTTTTACTGTGCAGAACACCGGACACATTTTTTTCTATATTTACAGATATTTGCACTTGAGTAAGGTTGTTAAAAAAGGGTAATATGAAAAAAAATCAAAAGTAGTTTGAAGGCTGGAGAAAAAACCTTTTTGGCTGAAGAGTTCAATCATAGTAACTTAAAAGTGACATCATTACAGAGTAAGCACATTTATGCAGGTATTCAAACCAATCTGTTACCATACATGGTGATCTAATGATCTCTTCTGGTGTGGAAAACACGACCTTACAGGAAAATAGCTCTGCTTGAAGAGCGTGGGCCACCTTGCCTGTTTATTGTCAAGGAGTTCAATCTGGTAAGGGTCTCTGTGCAGTCTGCCCTACACCCAGTCTGGATGGATATTCATGAAAATAAAGAACTGGAAACAATCCCAAGAAAACAAAACATTCGTGGCTGCTTTCTTGCCTGAAGTTTTGGGTTTCTGAAGAGGCATAATAACCACTCCAGGGAGGTTAACTGTTTATAGAGTTCAGGGAAAACTGCAGGATGTCAACCTGCAACCCCACACATCTGGCTTGTCATCAGTTTAGAGCCAAGCTTTTGAGTTGTTCAGAAGGAAAGCAAGCTGCCAGTTGGAAGGGGAGCTCAAGCCAATCAAGGGAGCTGTGTAGTACCTTAGACTTCACCATGCTGAACTTTTTCTCTTGTAAGACAATGGGTTGAAATAATGAATAATAAAAATGTGCCTCTGCCAAAATTGTTCAGCATCCTTTAAATGTCTCTTTTTTACTGTACTTCTGTGAGATTCACTCCTGCTTCCAAAGTTTTCCTGCTGCTCTAGAATTGAAAGCTGATGAAAAGCATAATTAGTATTAATTACTAAACACAAAGGAAGGAAAAATAAACCTCATCCTTACTGGACAGAATCAGCTCTGGTGGTTCAAGAGCCAAGGCACACAGAACAAGAATGGAGCTGCTGTTATTGAAAAGCTTCACTTAAGACCAAAGATGCCTTGTGTTCAGGCTGTCTTCACCTGCTGTGTGGCAGTCTGAGGGCAGAATTAAAAACGCAGCTATGCTTCAGGCAAGAGCTGCATCCCTCCTGATCTGTTCTGAAGCTGATGATGTGATGGAGGTGTAATGTTAGTCACAAAGCAACAAAGTTAGCATTAGCAACAGAGGAAAACTGTGAAAGGGAGAGCTTGAGAGACAAAGATGATGATTTGAAAAATAGTCAGTTCTGTAAAACATTGTGCAAACTTTGCTTCATGCATGTTCCATATCCTCTATGTTTTCTTCTGAATCCTTTGTCTGCCTTGTCTCTGTGCACCACAGTGCTGAGATATCCAGTTTCTTCTCAGCCTGGAACCTCTGACACTGAGTTTGATGTAATTTCATTAAAAACTGTTCCTGTGATTCTCTATAAATTTTGCATCTTCCATTCTAAGGTTCAGTGAGATGGCTGTAGCAGTGTTGTCGCTGTGGAGACAGGAGCACCAAGGTTTGAACAGAGTTAGTAACCAGAAATATTGTCAAGATATGTGAGTAGTGCTGCTTCATATCTATCTTTGAATATTACCCCTTTGTCTTCTATTGCATTTCACCCATGGCCATCTACACGTACTGGAATAGCTTCATTTCAGGAGAGTCCTTTTCCACAAAAATATCTCTTTCAACTAATTCTGTTTTATAAAGGTTGTGATAAAATCTTGCAGGGTTTGAAATGTTCAGCCATATTAGCTCCTCCAGTGAGCATAATTGCCCCTCTTTCATTCAACAGAGCATCTCCCCTTACTCTAGATTACTTTTTCTCAGATGGTGGCATTATTTCTCTAGGACAGATTAAATGAAAGAGGTGGTAGGTTGTAACATGGGAAAAAAATAGTTAGCTTCACTACTGCTTGTATCTGATTTCAACAAAGACATTTTATACCTTTCACTGGTAGCTAGTGGCTACTAGCTTTTTTTTTTTTTTGTATGCTAATTAAATCAAGGCAGTAGAACTCTATTGTGTTAAAAATAGAGATAAATAGAAACATTAAAAATATTCATTGCATATAAAGAGTAAATATAAGCTCTCTGAATTTCACAGCAGATATCTTGCTTGGCTCTTTGTTGTTTAATGTAACTGTTATGTACATATGAATAGGATTAGGACAGTCACATGCAGATTTACAAATGATGGCTCTGAACTGAATTAAAGGCATGAATTAATTTTCTTTTATCTCATGCATCATTAAATATTGCTGTCTACTGATTATCTATATAATACCTGTCACCTGATAGCAACCACGGTCGTTATGGTAATGTCAAGATTATAATTATAGTCCCTTCTGCAATGTAGTCATACTATGCTAAAAAAATCCTTGAGATGATAGTGTCCCATGCTTGGTATCAGCCCAAACACAGATACATTTTGAGACTGTTGAGGGGAAGATATTTTGTTACTGAGTTATTAACATGCAAGAATTATGTACTTACATGTGCATACATGTGTATTTAATTACAAAATATGTAGCCTTTTAAACTGTGGCTTTATTTCATTTGAGATAGACAAGACTTGTCAGAACTTCGTAATCCTTGATGACCATCTCTTTGGCTGAGTTTGGGAATTTAGTAATATTTTTTAAATTGAGTTATTGCTCAGAGAAATCTTCTTTGTTTTGCAGCATGTGTCAGAATGGTAGATGAGCCCATACCCTTTTGTAGCAGAGCACGTGGTGCCCCAGGTGTTCTGGCTGCTCCTCCCAAGGTCTCTGTCATGTCAGGAGCTGGTGAGCCCTAATGCCCAGAAGCTGATCTGGAGGTCAGGACTCCTGGGAGACAAATGTTTACAAGACTCCACAAGATTGTGGGTGACAGAGAGAGTGTGGCTTCCCAGAGGATAAAACAGGTCTGATTTTTGTAGAATGTGGGGCACAACTCTGAGAAAAAAAAATAAGTCATTATCTGGTAGCTTATGCAAATTTTATTAATTCAGTTGGTCTATTTTCTTTTAGATTTCAGAGACAATTTTCATTTAATTATTAAAAAAAGGTATTGTCTCATAAGTTTACAAATGTGTAAACAATCTCTTCCCAAATGTAAAAAAGCTTCTAGGAAAAGCTTATTGAGGAATCTGTGTGAACGCAACTTGTGGAGCAAATAATTCAGAATAAAAACCCACTACATGTAAAATGAATAGTATTGTAGCCATTATCTCATTTAGTGCCATCTAACACTATAAGTATTATGTTAACCTAATGAATAAAGTAGCTGATTATGTGTTATTCTTATCTGTAATCTGAAATCAATTGTGATCAACTTAATCAGGGTTGAATGGCCCATACAAGTTTATATCTGTAAATGAGATACCTGTAGAAATACTGAAGTGTTCTTTTATTTCTTATTCTCATCAGTTACACAGTACTATATTGAAATACTGTTTTCTATTACTTGATTTTGGGAACAAAGTTGGTGAACTGTTGTCATATAAATATTTGGTAACATTTTTACATCAATATTTGGTTTCAAACAGAGACCAAATGTTTCTGTTTATGTGCCAGCCATTCTTGGGCTGGCATAGGTACCTGTTGTATAAATAGTTTTATTCAGATAGTCTATGGACAGGCTTTTGGCAAGAATGTCCATAACAGCATTCAGTGATGCCAAGGTTGTCTGTAGCTGTTAACCAGGGGGGTCTGGTGCTGGCAGAGGCTGTCACAGTGCAGACAGCTGTGTCTGTCAGCTCTTTGGAAACAAGAAGGCAGCTGAGCTACAGCTGCTCTTTTACAGGGGCCAGCCAATGATCTGAGTTGTTCTCCATCATACAAGGCCATTGCAAAAGGCCCCAGCTCCTGCATCTCTCTAAGAGCTGCACATTTATGCCACCTTTACACTCAGTAGCCCATTTATCCTCATCTCTTTGCAGACTTAAGGTGGTCTATGTGGAAAGGAATAAGACCAACGGAATCTCAGTTAATTTGTTATTTATTTAGGGATTAAGGCCTTAATATACCCTGATCATTTAAGAAGTTTGGTTGATTAGTAGGATTTCATGGAAAATCTTTATCTTGACATTCATTCTGAAATTAATGTTTGAAGATTCAGCTGTTTTCCTCTTAGGTATTAACAGCATTAAACACTTGGCATTCCAGTAGTAAGAAGTTCATGTAATGGTGCCACTGGAGGAACAAACCATGCTCATGGGACACAGCAGGAAATATCTATCCCTCCTGGTATTAAGGAGCACAGCAGTGTGTTAGAAAGAAAGATTAAAAAAAATAGATTGAATCTTGTGTAGTCCAGCAGAAACTGCCAAGGATATGAGTCAGACCCAGACCTGGAAGAGACTTTTTCTGTTCTACCACTGCAGCTCTTGTTCTGAAGTTATACCCTCATTAAGGGGACTGGATTTGATTTATGCTTGCATAGAGTTAGGTCCTGCATATATTGCAAAGGCAAATGAAACCCAGGCATCTTTGGGTGGATCTCAGTTTCCATATGTATGCAAGGAAGTCCATTACCCTCCCACCACATCATGTGAAGGGAAAGATACTTTTTCTGGCCTTTTTCCTTTCTAGGCATCTCAATAAATGTTCCAAGTCTCATCAAATTCTGCTCCTTTGAAAGTAGAGATTTTGCTGTAAGAAACAAATGCCTCCAGCAATGTGCAAGGATTTAGCCACATTGTCTTTGCTGTCCTGGAAGTGTGTATTAGTATTGGTATGGTGCCAGAGCTTTTCCAAAGGCATTGGTAGCTTGCCTAGAGCATCAGTAAAGATCTTGATTTTCTCATTTTGAAGAGAAGCAATAAGACATATTCCAAAGGAAAACACATGCTTTTGTCTCACTTTTGGATTATCAAAGAGGGGTTTATTGTCAGCCTCCCATAATTCAGCTGTATGTCTAGATAAATAGCCAACTAATTTGACAATTCTATTAATGATTGCTCCTTGTCCCTTCTTTTGCTTCTTCACTCAACTGTGTTCCACACATGGAATTACTGAGGTCAGGAAAAGAGAAGCTAGATGGCACTATGGTCCAAAGGGATCATGTGCTGCTGGTGAACAGGGCGAAGCTGTGTGAGTTACCTGGTCTAGAGCCTCTAGAATTCAATAAATATCAGCAAAAACAGGGTCAGAATTTTTGGAGTGGAATTACGGAGAGAACAGGCTCATACAATTACTTACCTTTTGTGTTTTATAACACAAACAGACTTAAGCATATAAACATGAAAAAGAAAGCAGATGTAAAATGGCTTTAAGATTGCCTACACAGATAAAGCTGTGAGAAATAGTTTGTGCATCATTGCCTTAACATAACTTAAACATATTTGTGATTTTTAAACATATGCTCAAATATTTCTGTTTATATACATCATTATTTATTTATGTACCACATGTGTGCAATTACAGAAAATCAACACACTCATCTGATTTGGTCCAGCAACCTAGAGGGGAAAAATAATCCACCCTGAAGCACTCTTAAGCCTTCCTTTAATGACTGTAAGGGTAGAGGTAAAGGGGCTACCAAAGTATACATTTCATTCAAAAAAATATCTGGGGTAGTTATTGTAAGACACTCATTAAGTTGCCTTTATATACATATATTTTCACTATGATACATCAGTTTCTATAATCTCTGTTTTTTACTATTTTTTAGTTAACAAATATATGTAATTCATCAGTTTGAAATGGAAGTCAGACAAGGATATATTACTATAGTTTTTATTAAAATTGCAAGGCAAACTAAAGCCTTTACCTAACCAATAATCACTATTTAAGAGCACAAATAGGCAGTTTAAGCTTAAGAACTCCTTAGAAAAATGTCAATGTTATTAAAATACAAAACAAATAAACAAAAACATCTGGAAGCTCTGGAAGTCTGTGCAAGTAGACAGTTTAAGCTTAAGTATTGCTTAGGAGAATGTCAAAGCTGTTAAAACACAAAACAAATGAACAAAAACATTTGGGAGCTTTGGAAGTCTGGGGAGGTCTTAATTTATAATTACTTTAAAGTCTCAACATTTGAAAGTAAATAGAGCCCTGTCAGAGAAACAACTTTGCATCTGTAGTAAAGCCAGTCTCTAGGCTCTTTCATTTGTATCTTTTCCTTATGCAGTGAAGGGGTCTGCACTGCAGCATGCCATGTTTGAACAAAGGTCTTTTGCAAAAGAAATAGTTTAGAAAAAATAAATTTAAAAAAAATTTAGAGGAGTTCAATAGTTGAGGTGAGGTAGTGCTGTACAAATTAGACAAATGTGCATCTGTCATGAAAGAGATGCAAAAAATAACTGATTTAGTAGGATTTTATCATGGCAGAAGGTAGCAAAAAAATACCATATTGTTCCTTCAGAGTTCAGTATATCATTAATGTGACAGGAGGAAGTATGGATGAGCATGAAAATAATTTGGAAATGCTAGGAAAGCTTCAAGGTTAGTAGTTGCTAGGAAAACACTTGCAGAACTTCTGCAAATCCAGCAAAAAAGGATGAGCAAGATGACTTCAAAAGCTTAATATAATGACAGAATTTTGAGGCTCACAAATTTGCAAGACAGCATGTAAAGGTCAATGAAGCAAATTGATAGAACTGCAAGTCTACAAGGACAATGTTAAGGAACAAGCAGGAAAACAAACAGAGCAAAGAAGTTGGAACAAAGAGGAGAAAATGGGATCGGAAGGAATGGTAGAGCAAGACACCTCCTTGAAGTGAAAATGAGATAATGGACATAGTCAACACTGTCAAGAAAACAGGAAGTTTATCGAAGAAGCTTCAGGAGAGGCTAGAGGAGAAGGAATCATCTGTGGACAGAAGGCACAGTGGAGGAAGTTCAGAAGTTTGTAGAAATTGTGCAGAGAGGTAGGTGCGTATTAATTTGGGAAGTGGGATTGCAAAGTTGAAGAATCTAGTAGAAGGCTATTAGAAAAACCCAGAGTAGCAAAACAAATGTCCTTTAGGTTAGGAAATAGCAAAAAACTAGTTACTTTTAACATGGCAATCTGCTTAAAAATGAAAAAAAATAAATTCATTTCACAGCAATTATTTTTTACATCTTCCTCCCATTTCAAGATACACTAAATTTGCCATCTCCTACTTTATTGTGTATTTGGTGATTCCAGAGTCTTTTTTAACTCCTGTACTTAGTATCAGTGTGCTAGAAGGATGTATTTGAGGTTTAAATGGGAAAAATTATGCTTCCCGAGAGATGGGAAGCATATAGGGCCTCCATCAACAAAATGGTGAAGAGATGGGATTTAGGAATAAAATTCAGAGGAAATTATAACCAAGTCTTTCCCTTCTGTCAGCAACATGTGAAAAATTCTCATTTCTGTTAACACCTTTTAGAGACAGCAGCTACTTGCTGCTCTCACCATTTGCATTGAAAAGAGATGCATACAGAGATGCTGTAGATTACCCAGGAAGGGGAGCACCATCCAGTGAGTGCTACCATTCCTCCAGCTTGTATTCAGACATGGCAGATCACGAGCCTTGTCCTTAGTTAACCTTATAGATTTCTTCATTAACAGCTGGCCTTAATTTATAATGTCTTTAGGAATCACACTTTTTCTCCTTAATGGGGACTGTACCATGCAGTTTGCCATTTGGTTCTCGACTTTGGAGAACTGACTGCAGGTTTTGGCGTTCAAAATCCTAAGAAAGACAGGAGGGCTGATATAGCACTTGTACAGCTGGGAGTTTTGCTTTGTGCTGCTTCAGCAGCAAGGAGCAGGACTGTCTGACCTGGCAATGTTTCTGTCCTTTTCTTTTTTTTCTTTTTGCCATTCAAGTGCTTTCCCCCTAGAATTCAAGGAAACTCATATTTTGTTTTTTCTGATGATGTGTCAAATCCTTTTACAGTAGTGTGGATGTTGGCTGAACCTGCAGAAGGTTCAGTCTGTAGTGGCTAAACTGAATGGAGCCAAGGAGTTCTCTATTATAAGTCAAGGGTCAGGTTGTATATGGAGCAAAATACATCTATAGTGACAGGAAGCAGAGTTTTCCCTATGTTTGAAATAAACAATAGCAGGACCAAATTCTAGTTATTGGTGATAGGAAGATCTTTTTGTTCTGTGAGATTTCTGTTTCCTGTGACTCTCTATAAGGTACATCTCCTTCATGTTTGCTGGCATTATTTGTGTTTTCTAAATGTGTGATACAGCACATTCTTAAAAATAACTGTCAACTTTGTATTTGTTTTCAAGAAAGTGCTGATACTAAATAAAGTACTAATTTTGGATTGCAACAACAGACATTAAAGAGGCACACTCAGCAAGAAATCCATCATGACTGGTTTTGAATTTAGTGTCATAGGTTAACTGAAGATAGCATGAGTTGATAAATTTAATGTCCTTTGAATCTGTGAATGTTTTTAAAAAGATGTTCTAAGCATTAATATTTTTAAGCTGCTTAGCACACATTGAAACTGCTTATTTTACTTCACTATCCTTGTATGAATATATTCACAAGATGGTTCATCAAAGCAGTGTATTTTAAGGGCCATATGTTTATAAAATACTAAAAGTACCAGGATAGTTAAATTTTGGCTGGTGACTGTTCACAGGAAGTCCAAGCAGGGTCTGTGAAATAAGCCTAGAGCCTTATGAGTCTTCTAGCAGAAGACAGTACATGAAAGCATTAACATTTCTTGAAGTTGTTAATTGCTCTGAATAAATCAACAATTATTTATTACAATAAAGATAATTTCTTGGAAATACCAGGAGTACATTAGAAATACACAGCATTCTAATGAGATCTTGAATAGGCTCTTCATTCACATGGCATTTTACAGTGTACTGATTCAAAGAACAGATCAGAATTTCAGATTATTATTATGAATACATTCATACTGCAATAGTCACTTGAAAATCACTCTTCTGCCATAAAAATTAGTTTCTGGTAAATTAATTTGTTTAACATCCTTGGAAGGCGCCAAATTAGTTATGTTTACTTCAATCATCTGTGAATATGTGCTGTTGTATTCCATTGCAATTACATGACAAATTCGCAGTGCTGGCTCAGTGTTTCCGAGCCGCGCGGAGCTCCTTGTCCTGATTCAGGTACACGGTGCATCAGGCTGCCTGCTGAGGAGGGCAGCTGGAGCACAGAGCAAGAGCTGAGCCTCAAAGACCATTTTTCTGCTTGCCTCAGTTTGGGATTCAAACCCAAGCCTGCGACTGCATCTGCAGTTAAGGCACAGCTTGTGGAAATGTGCACATCCTCCTTTTCATCTCCTGTTGCAACTGTTAATATTGCTGTGATAGTTGATGTGGGGTGACACCCAAGGACTGAGTGCAGCTTTCCTGAAGTTCCTCACCCATGAGCTGCAGCCTTCTTTCCAGGACCCATGGGGTGGGGGAAAGAGAGATTCCCACTCGCCCCTCTCTTTTTTTTCCTTTTCTTCTCTCTGTTTTCTCTCTGAGTGTAAGGTTTGACCATTACTGAAGTTCTAAGTGGCAGTATTTTTGTTAGCAGCAGGAATGTCTACAAGCCGCTTGCTCCAGCAGAGGTGAGGACTAAAGAAGATGAGAACGTTCATCAGCAGTGTAACAAGTCAGAGGAAAGAACCTTGCCTCCCTGTGCCTGGTCTGGCTGCAGCATTTGCTTGAAGCAGGAGTTAATTTGACCACGTACATTCCTTTTCTTTTTCCTTCAGTTCCAATCTAGGCTTGCAAAATACAAGTTATTCCAATATAAGTTAAGAAAGGGACTAACATCTAACAGAGATTAAGTTTTTGCTGAGAAATAATAGTTATAAGCAGGACATTCTGGAACCATAAGGGCCCCTATATATCCCCACAAAATATCCAGAATGCAAGAAGATTTTTCCATATTCATTAACATTGAACCCCTTCCATGACTATGATATTAATTTTATATAAAACATTTTTAAGTAATAATGGATGTGAAGGGGATTTCCGTTTCCTCCTTTTTACAAGGGTACTTTACAGATTTCAAACACTCATTAAACAATGTCTGCTCTAATACATCTAATACATCAGATGCAATTGCTGAACAGATGTGATTGCTGTAGTAAAAGTTTGTTAGAGATTTTTTACACAAAACCTGTGAGCCTCTGGGTTCATTGCTGGATGATCTGCGAATTACAAGGATGGTTTCTTGCATTTTTATACCTTCATTTGCAATTCTTATTTAATGACAGTAAGGATTCTTTTAGCAAAACATTTAAGCATATATGAGGCTTCTTTTATGTAGTTAACTGGAACTAATACCCTCTACTGATGTTATGTATATACTTCAGTATTTTGCACAACTAATAATCAGAAATACATACCTGTGAAGTAACATCTAATTTTTTTTTCAGTTTTGAGATTTGTGATGTTCTGAGAGCCTGCACTGAACTTAGTATCGAGAGTATTTTTTAAATCCTATCTTGTTTTGTTTCGTTTCACAAATACTACGTTTTCTCAATTTTTTTTCTTTTTCTTTTCCTTCATTCTCCTGGAGTTTGTTTCAGTTTCGATATAACAGAAAAATTTTTCTGAGTACTAAGTAGGTGGGGACATTCCAAGAGATAACTGAAAGAAAGAATAGTAGGAAATCTTAATTAATTGTACTTATTTTGTACAAATGAAGTAACTGAGTAACACAGCAGGAACTAGGTGGGAAAAGAACAATAGTGTGAGCACACAATATGAAGTATTTGGAACAAGCAAGGAGTTTGAGAATTTAGCTAGTATTGGAAGTCATAGGACATGCAAAGAGGTTAAATGCCTGCAAATATGCCTGCTATAAAATATCTTACAGTTCTGTTACTTTTAATTATCAGGGCATCTGCAGACTACATTCAGTAGTGTCTGGAAGAATTAATGGCTTGTGAAAGTGTAGTCACTTGAGTGATCTTGCTAACTTTTTCCAGGTGCTGGTGAGGAAATGTTTGCAAAGGCATTAGAGGGGTGTTCAGCATACTGAGAGATTGGCTGTAATTCAAAGTGTAAGAAACTGACTTTTGGAAAGACATATTGGAAG
The DNA here is from genome assembly GCF_014805655.1 of Passer montanus. Lineage (NCBI taxonomy): Eukaryota > Metazoa > Chordata > Aves > Passeriformes > Passeridae > Passer > Passer montanus. The sequence continues at coordinate 1,339,468 of NW_024356838.1, read as the reverse complement.
GGAAATGAGAACATTTATCATGTGATTTTGAGAGGACTGGAAAAAGTCCCAAGAGCAATTATGGTGATAGGAAATGTGAGACCTGTCAGTGTAGGAGTCTTTATAGAAAATAAAAGCAGTTTTGAAGTTACCCTCTGATTGACTGGGAAGACAAAATAAACATGTAAAGGAAAAGTGGGTGTGCTGAAGCTAGTATATGAAGGTGCAGGTGATTTCATAATTAAGAAGAAAGATAGTCAAACTGACCTACTGAAAGTAAGATGAAAAACTAATTACCAGAAAGAAGAATTTCAAAATAACTCCTAATTTACTGATAGCTGAAAAGAAGTTGAAAGAGGAGAGTGCAGGTACTTAAGAGATGATACTGCTAGAAAGGTTCAGAAGTTTAATATCCTGCTGTGACTTTAAATGCTAGCACTTGTAATTGTTCTACCACAGGAGAATAGTCAGTGTTTTGTATTTTACATAGTTGTAAAGACAGAATGTCAGAACAAGTTACCTTATTCAGCTCATTGTCATCATTGTTCTAGGTTATTGTTGTTTGCATGGACAAAAGTGCCCAACAGTTGCAGAGAACCAGAGGATGCTGGGCCCATAATAACCAAGAAGGAAGTATAGACATGTGATAGTAAAGGAGGAAATATTTTAAGTTCCTTTGAGTCTGAGAACAGTTTTGTCTATCTGGAGATCTAGATGCTTGTGAGAGTATTGTGCAGAGTGCTTTGCACAGCTGGGCTTCCCTAGTTTTGACCTCACCAAAGTAACTTGGGGCATTTGCCATTGCAGTACTGCAAAACTTCTTGGCAGAGGGGGAACTTCCCAATGGTGTATTTCTCTTTGGAGCTATCTTCTCATAAGGTACAGGGTTTTTACATTTGTGCTCATTAGATATTTATACTGTGACTACCTATTCTGCACTGCATCAAAGGAGACCAGTGACATACTTGGAAGGCATTTGCACAACATCAGACTGGCCAAAAGTAGAAGAACAAAAGGAAATTATTGTACATAAAATTATGTATGTTGTAAACATGTTAAAAGGCAGGCTCTTATTTTTGTCATTGTATAACATATCCTATTGTTCATGGGACATCTAGCTGGCAATGACTGGTACCACAACTAGTTGCAGCAGAAGAGTCTAATGTGAGCAAAGTTTTGCTTCATAGCCTAGGTTCATCTGAGTTTGAACATGGAGGTAATAGTAATCACAGAATCATTAGGGTTGGAAAATATCTCCAAGATGAAATCTAACCTTTGAATATTCTGATGCTTTTGAAACCTCCTGAGCATATACTTTTGTGTATTTATTGTAATCTTTTTATGGTAAAAAATATAAAGTTATCTGATATTAAACAGGCCAAATTTCAGTACTTTTTCCCTGTTGTAACTACAAGTGTTACATCACACAAAATTGCCCACAGTTGGGAATCACTGTTGAATCTAAATTCTGCATGAGGTTTTTCTCTCCATAGTCCAACTGTTGAAGCCCAGAGGATCCTGTGCTGTGGAGGAGCTCACAGCAGGCACTGCTGGCTGCTTGGCTTTGGGCACCTGGGTTCTCCACAGGTGCTGGGCTGTTATCTGTGAGTCCCTCCTCATCCAATCTTCATTAATCTCAGATTTATTATTTTATAAGATGGTCTGTAGCAGAAGAGTTCTTTATCAGGCCCATTTCTAAAAAATAAGTGCTTTCTTTGTGTAACCGAAGGACTCCACAGGTGTGCTGTTCCACAGTCTGCTCAGGGGTGTAATTTCCCTTGAGTTGTCTGGAATTTAGGTTCACTTATTATTGCAAAACTTGGGAACTGCTGTCAAGGGAAATTGCTGTGAGGATCTTGGTCTTGCTTGGTGTTCTTTCCCTGTAGAAGTGGTTGTGGGTGTAGGAAATGGGACAAAATGGGTGTTACTTCTCATGTAAAAAAGTTTAGAAGCTGGATATGGCCTGGAGCTGTTTTTTTCTGTAGCTCTGTTATTATATCTTCTTTTTTTAGTCTGTAATCTCAAAGCATTTCCTCACAATCATGAGGATATTACAGCAATTCCTATTAGTAACAGGATTTAAAAACCTTCTCCTCCCTTGCAGCTTATTCAGAGGATAATAGATGTACTGAATTCAATTTGTGTGTTTATATTGTACCTAGGCCAACATGCTTGATGTAGATCACCAAAACATGAAAGACAACTGCCACTGGTTAATTTATTGGTGTTTTCTACCCACATCTCTGGAGCACCTCAACTTTATTAACTTTGATTTCCTAAGTTAAGCACCTGAATTTTTAGAGTAATGAACATTCCTTACTACTTTAATTAAGGAAATGACAGTGTTCAGGAACTTTAATTGTGGCTAAATGAGACAAAGTGCAGGTACAAAGAGTCTCCTTTATAGTCCAACCCCTAACTTGTTACCACAATCTATTTATCTCTTCTGATATAGAAACAGGTTTCCTGGGGGGAAAAAACATATGTGGGATCATACAAACATACAAACTTCAATTATCTTCTTTCCCATTTTATAGCATGTGGATTTGCAACCTTAATAGCAGTTTTAACTAAAATATCTCATTGCATAAATTGCTTCGTAGCATGCCATACTGACAGAGGCTGGGAATGCAGCTCCAGCACACCAGCCATGCTGTTGAGATGCAATGTAGGTGCATTTAGGATTTTCCTGGTCACGTGCAAGCAAGAGCTGAGACAGGTTTATTTGCTCTGAAGGATTGATGGAGGGTGTGAATGGTATATACACCATACTTGGATAATAATTCCATTTGGAAATAACTGAAGTTTTTGGTTAAAAAAAATTAAAAGTAAAAATTCACAGAGTTGTGAGTGTTTTAAGGAACATCTTAAAATAAGGAATGCCAATTATATGTTTTTGGATGCAGGATATTAAAAATTATTTTGTAAGGGTAGCATTTATACCATGACATCTACTGGGGACTTTGCTATGACCAGTCTGTGTTTCATGAAATTTGCTAAAATACTGGTGAAATAGTTTTAAACGCCAACAAGGTTGAATGAGCAAGAACTGTAAAACACATTTTCAGCTGTATTTGTAAAATATGGATGTACACAGGCATGTGTGTAGTAAGTGTGTGTAGTAAATGGTCATGATTCAAAGTTTAACAGAAAAAAATCAAAAATATCAAAAGGGACATCAAGTGTTTTCAGATTTTATCTAGATCGTGATTCTGTAGTGATTGTTAAGGATGTTGGTAATATGGAAAATTCACACAATCAAATGGTGTTAAGAGTGCAGACAATTTCAAAATAATCTAAATTGCCAGAAGTTACCTCAAAGCCAAAAAGCCTTTATAGGAAAAATACAGTAACTCCCATCCAAGCTCTTCATCTCATGAACTGTAGAGATAATGAGTGAGGACTGGTGAGGCTCTGTATTTTCTGATAAATTTCTTTTTTTTTTTAATTTTTTTTTTTTTAGGAAGTGTGGAGGTCCGAAACTCGGATCAGTGCGGTGATGCAGGAGTGCAGGTCTAAGTGGATTTCATGCTGTTGCAACCTGCACTTTGAAAACTATTTCCTGACATGTCAGGAAAAAAACAATATGCTAAGCAAATTAAGTGATTCTTGAGGAATTCTTATTTCACATCTTTATTTAAGAATGCATATTTTACAAGAAAAAAAAAAATCTGAGGTAATTTGAAGTTCTTCTAAGATCTTTGGCATGACCTGGAAGGGCAGTACTTCCTAAACATCTATTCTCCAGGTTTCTTAGAAACCTGATTCAGTCTCTTTTTATCCAAGAGAGAAAATGGGCTAGAACAGAGATATGCCTTGGAAGGGACCCTGAGAAGGATTTTGTTTAATCAAATGATGTCAATACAGATTTGACTATGTAATTTTTTTTTGTTTCTACATATAGCTATTGATGTGGGAGTTTCTAAGAAAGTGTTTTGATCAATAGTCATCTTCACTAGAACAAGTTTGGAAGTACAAAGCACTTCCATTTTATTAACAGTATTTGATCTGTGACTAATTGCTTTTATCCTGTGAAGCTGTGTTTCTGTAAATGTATCTTTATGGTTTTAATGAGTGTTTTTAAAGTCTATAACTAACCCTATAGCTGTACGAACAAATTCTTCAAGAACTAGAAGATGAGTTTAGTTCAGTGGTTGAATTTTCCTTTTTTTTGGTGTACTTTTAAGGCTTTTAATTATTCCTGTAGGATCTCAGAAACATGAGGTATCCCACAGGGAAATGAGAAGACAGGTTCTTATCTCAAGAAAGCTGACACCAGGCTCTAGTTTGGCAGTGGTCAGTAACAGTGGTCAGTTTGGACAGACTTCACAGCTGGATGAAAGTTTAATTTCAGTGACAGATTTACAAACAGGATGTAGGGACTGTAATGAGATGAGCTGCATTAAAGCAAATCTTTTAGCATTTAGCATCAGTAGCTAGGTTTTAAAAAACAGGAAACTGTTTCAGGGTGGAGACTGCAGAAGCACCTAATGTTCTTTAACATAATTGTGTGAATGCCTGTGTTTCTGTAACCACGGGTTTCTGTACATAGTTGGGGTTTATTCTTTCAGATGGAAGGCCCTCCCTCTCTTTGCTCCCTAAAAGGCTGCATGTGAAAAAATTTAGAGGGGAACTTCCACTGACCTATTGCATTGTGCTGTTTCTTCCTAGCAAAGGCTGCTTTTCTCGGCAGTCATTCATAATTTTGAAGTCCTTCCAAAGGAAGACAAGGCTCTTTGAATTGGTCCAAAAGCAGGAAAATTCAATGGCTAGTGCTAATCCTTGCCAATAGTTTTCTGAAGTTATTGCAAATTATGAACTTTCAATACCTGATTGGTGGCACAATTTACAGGCCCCTCATTAGGAAAGACTCATGGATGTTTGTATGGCCAAATAATTCTGGTCACACATTTCTCCATAGAGAAGCAAGTAAGAAATTTTAGTGTCTCTCAAGTGCCCCAGGGATTCACGTGAAAACAGAGGTGGGACCCCCCCCCCCCCCAAATTTTTTTTTTTTGGATGCTTTACTACATAACAATGGTGATAGACATTTATAAATATATGACTAGAATATAAACTAAAAGACCCCCAACTATATAATATAATCCAAAATAGAATGTTTTACACAAGGAAAAAAGTCAGCCAGAATGTTGAAAGCAATTGGGTACCTGCATCAGGGAGATAAATTCTGTATTATGTTGGAGAACACATGACAGTTACATCAAAATCAAAAGAAGAGATGGGTGAATATTTATTGGTTTTCAATTAAAAATATTTTTCAACCATTTTTCAATAAAACTGAAATTGAGAATGACTTCCATAATTGTTTGTATATGGATTTTATGGGCCCTGTAGGGAATACAGTACTTTTGAAAATTGATGTAATTCAGCATATAGTTACATTAGTTCGACATTTGAGTTGCTTAGAAGGATTCCAATACAGAGGAATACAGAGGCATTTTCTCTCCTTTTGCTACTACAGATAAGTCTTAAACTTTCCTGTGTAGTTCATTTACAGAGTTTTCAATTTCCTCGGAGCTTATTAGACAAGTCAAATGACAGTTTCCATCAGAAAGAGTAGTCCTTGGCCTCTACTTGTATGCATGCAAATAACTTGGTGATATTGGCATTCACCCACAAACTGAGAAAACATTTTTAAATTGACTGAGATTTAAATATATCTGAGATGATTTAAGCTATAAATTCCCTGTTGTGTGGAGAATAGGACTAATAAATTAATTGTCAACATGAGTCTTAATCCTGATAAAATAGGTGCAGACATAGCATTTTTGTGGCACCAGAAAAGAAATTTGTGTTTATGTACCTTTTATGAAGGTAGCATACAAAAGACATTTTCAAGAGTAATCTGCAGTATATAACATAAATCACTAACCAAACCTTAAATTCCTTTTTAAAAAAATTGTCTTTTTATCTGCCTTTCTATAACCTATTTCAATTAAAGGTCAAATGTAAAGGTCACAGACTAAATACAGGCAGTTCGGATATTACAAATATCACAACATGGATGAAATGAGGAAGATTACTTTTTTAATCGAAAGATTGGCATGAACTGTGATTTAATAAGTGAGAATTCCTCTCATTTCCAGGTAATGTTTTGTATTTCCTTGATTTAAGTATGTTGTGATTCCTGAAACTGATATGATCTGATTATATGATAATTTGTAGGGGGAAAACTTTTGGGAAGTTTCTTCCTGTCTTCAGAGATAAAATGTTCAAATTAGACAAATTTATATGCACAACTATTTGCCAGTCTTTGTATGCATTGTTCATTCTGAATGGGTTTTGACTTTTAAAACAATTTTGTGGTTTTTTACTGTTGAAAGAATAATGCAGTAAAGTGAGACAAGCTAAAGAAGGAAGTCATACCTCAAGTAAGGAGACATAATCTCAGCAAATAAGGACATTATTTAAAGAATTGCATGGTGAACTTTGCCAGTTGTGAGCAGTCTTCATCTTCTGCTGAAGCCACTGCTGTTGACTGTTGCTGTAAGTTAGACATTGGACCTACAGCAAAGGCAAATGTGGGAAATCATCTGTTCCTCAGGCAGATTTTGCCAGAGCACACTCTAGTCTTGCATTTCTGTTCTGAGAATGATGGGTGTCTGTCCAGGTGGCCAGCTTTGGCAGGATGATAAATCAATGTTCTTTCTTCTCTGTCCCAGAGGAAGTGTGGAGGAGGGAAAATGTCTTCCTTCCAGAGGATATTTGCCTTTGCCATAGTGATAGAAAAAGCTGATGAATAAATCAGCCAGAAAAAAACAATCAAAACAAAAAAACAGAAGGGTCAGAAAACTTATGGCAAAGGAAAAAACAGTGAGAATACTGTATATGTCAGGACTCTGGTTGCCATTTCATAAACAACCTTCTTCCTATTTTTGTGTAATTTACTTTAACATCCTGTTTCTTTCTTTATCCCATGTGTGACTTCGGGATTTTGAAATGGGCTGAAACCTTAGAAAGGTTTTGTTTATTGTGTATTGGGAGAAGGTGGAGTCTTCTCTGCTGAAATCCGGAAATGTTTAAAGAGAGATAATTGATGCTACTATAATGAAAAATGCCAACTTCTCCTCCCAGGAGGAGAATTGAAAGAAATACCACAGAAAGAAAAGCTATTTTGATTATATGTATTAGAGATTTATTATTTAATATATTTTGTTTGAAACAACTTTGCATTTTGAGATCAGTTTTGACATGATTTTCCAGCTGTTGTACAAGGCCAACTTCCACTCTTCAAGTAAAGATATGTATTCTTGTAATAAAATTTGCAAATTTTTGTGCTGTGGCAAAGACTGCCTTCTGAACTACATCCATGCTTTGCCCTTGAGCCCTGGGCTGAGCAGCCCAGCATAGCAGGAGCTCTATAAATTATCATGTTCCTTGTGACTTCAGTTACACCAATCTGTGCTTGCAAAGAAGCAAGCAAAGCAGCTCCCAGCCTTTCAGTAATTCCAGTTTGCAATGATAGTAAATGTGGTGCTTTCAGGGTTAAAAAATCATTTAGTAAGTCATTACACAGCTGAAGAGGACAAGGCAAAATCTGATAGTGTATCTTGAAGATTCTCTGTTTGTGTCCCTTGGGCTTTAGACGAGGCCAGAATGCAAACCTAAGTAAGAAGGTGATATGATTAATTTGGGAAAATCTTACGTTTACAGGTGGGTGCCAACAGGCAGCTCTGTGGCACTTGTAGTGCAGAGTCAGCAGATGGTGACACAGCCAAACTGTGGTAACACAACTGAGATGGCCTGGGAGCAGTGCACTGGCAGGCAGCAACAGCTGTGGGGCAGCTCAAAACTTTGACAGAGGCTCTGTGCAATGCTGGGATGCTAGAAGAGCTCAGTTGATAAAGTTCAGTGGCATTCTAGATTCAGAAATGACAGAGATTATTTTGAAGTTGCAGGAGAAAAAGGTTTTGCAGTAGTAGTGCAAGAGGAGAGTAAAGCAGCAGAGCTGGTTTTAGAGTGGCAGAACAAAGCAGGTGATTTCTAGTTCTAATTGCAATAGTGTTGGTTAATACTATTAATTTCTATTTTGCTGTGCTCTTCAGGATAAATTTTAAAAGGCTGTGAGCTTTAGAAATACATCTGTAAATTTGTATTTCCAAATCTCTTAGATATTTCTCGAATTTCCTTTGCTCATAGGATTTTTCTTGTATTGAATTCTGCTCCCAAACACACAGACTCAATGCAGGGACCATTTCTGAGTCCATGTGTAAGCAACTGTATCACTTGTGCTTCCACCATTCTCAAGATTTTATCATTTAATCTGCTCTTGGCCTGTGTCAGGGATGGGATTCTGGCTTGAAAAAATTCTGCCTCATCCACTGTAGGTATATTCTGTCCATCTCCATCTCCTTGTAACAACTACACTCATGAGCATATCCAAACAGAATTTCAGTCCCAAAAGACTGGGGGGACTTCAGTCCCCAAAAATGGAATGGGAGTGAGATCTCAGGTACTAGCCAGCCTCTGGACTACTTTCCATGATTCTTACCAAAGTTTAGAGCAATATTGCATTAACTAGAAAAACATTCTTTCTCCTGCAAAAGCAGACTTTTCTATCAAATGCTTTGGTGTACAGTTGTGTTTCTTTTAATATATGCTGGAAAAGATAATAAGCAAATGGTTCTAAATGTGAGGGAAAAACAGCAGCAGCACTTAATTATGAAAAAATTTCCTTTTAGCAAAAGAAATTAAAAAATGTAACCTCTGGTCCAAAACTTGTAATATGTTTTATAATATGTGGAAATAATAAAAAGAGAATAGGAATATTCTCTATGATATTTTTATCTTAACTCTATGTGCTAGCACCATTTCTCCTTTCATTTGAGCTACTTCATAAGAAAAAATTTTTCCTGAAATACATGAGATACTGAAGCAAGTCTATTTAATAATGTTTTTTAGAATTTTTGTTAATACCTACTTCCCGTTTACCATTTTTTTTCTGGTTTTTGTTCTTTTATCTATTTGCATTGTTTGTTGTGTTTTGTGGAGCAGTTGTAAATGATTCCTGGTTTTTCAAGAAAGATTTTAAGTTTTAGCATAGAAAGAACTTATAATATTTAAAAGAAATAGTTTTAACACTCTTTCAAATAGCCTCTTAATATGTGGACCCTGGAATTTTTACAAATGAATTTGTGACAGTCTGACATTCATGCATACCTTGACTAGTAAGTTTCTCAGTGAAGAACCTGTGAAATTTATCTCTGTGTAAAGCACTGTTACACTGGCAGAAATGGCAGATTTCATTTCTCTTTAACAGCAAGATTTTAAAGCTGCCTTGGGCTCCTTCCTGCATATTCATATGGGAAGCATCAAGCTGCTCTCACCGTTACTGAACACTTCTGTGTGTTGTAAACCCAGATGTGACAATCCAGGCCACACTCGCTTTCCCTGCAGGCTCTTGACATTCCATGAGCTCCAGAGATCTCTCTGAATAATGCTGAGGCCTTGCTTTTGAGACACAGCCAGCAATTACAGCCAAGGTGAAGCTGAAGTTCCAATCACACATCAACTTAGGCTTGCACAGCGTTTAACCCTCGGTCACTTTAAGGAGTTACTATGTAATTGTGGCAACTGATGTCACTCCATAATCATGAGATTACCAAGAAGTCACAGACAACTTCTCATTTGGTTTTATGCCCTATTTCTTCTAATTAGATCCCGACAGGATTTCCAGTTATTCACAATGTTTCGCTTTACAGCTCTGTGCCAGAAAAGTGCTATTTGCACTCAAGTCCCGTAGGTAACTGTGTTTGCCAGTCAAAACACTAATGTGGTTGTCTGAGTTTTTGCTTTAATTTTCTGTCTAAAACAGCCTTGGAAGGATAAACTGAATCTTAAATGGCACACTATAGAAATCCTTATGAAAATGGCTTAGTGCCATAATATGAAATGCATTCATTGAAACATTAGATTTTGTTAGGAAGAGTAAGAAAATAAAGGATCATGGTAAGTTTAAAGGTGATTCACAAAACCAAAGCTAACCTCAGAAGGAATGTTGTGCAGGATTGTTGTCTCCTTATTTATTCATCTTTACAATCATCTGTAGCTTTAGTCTAAATTAGTAGCATTTACCAACTGTATAATCCCTTTAAAAACTTAGAAAGCAGTTGTTTCTATTATTAAAAAAGGAATATGGTGAGCTAGTAAGAACTAGTAAATAGTGCAGATTAATTTAGTAATTGCTTTCTTCCTGGGTAGTTATGGAGTTTTGAACATATACACTGCTTAATTTTCAATCTTGTGATAAATTTCTCTTAATTCTTGTAATCATTCTGTACTATAGACTTGACCTGAAAATTTGTCCTCCTTTAAGTTAAATGTGCAAATCTTGTTGTAATCTTTAAATAAAATTATTTATTTATTAATTTTCCAATTAATGAATTAGAAAAAGAAATTTAAAATAAATATTCCCATTAATAAATACAATATGCAGGATAAAGTGAAACATTTTTTCTTAAATTGTATGAGATCCTAAATTGTTGATAGACTATATTTGCTATGTAACAGCACATTTTGTGAACCATGAGCTACCGCAAGATCCATATGCTGACCTTAGAAGTAGCATGAAAATCTCTTCATGCCACAAAAATTCAGTAGTCATGACACAAGACAGCCAAGAGTGCAAGAAAAGCAAAGTCAGCAGCTGGATCTTGGTGCCATAGCAGGAGAATCAGTATAATAGAATGTAATAATAAATCACTTATAGGCTGATGGGTTTATATCAAGCACTCATTAATAGAGAATTCCTAGAACGCATTTCTGTTTAATGTGAGACGTTTGTACTACATTCATTCGAGTAATATTGGAGACTTGATATAAGATGATTTGCTTAAAATCTTAATGAATTCACCCTCCTACATCTTGGGAAGTTCCTGTGCCTGGAGCCTGATGGTCTTGCAGATCCAAGCCACCATGCTGCTGATATCCTGAGTACTGAAAGGCACTACAGAGGTAAGATCAATCTCGAGCTCATGAGCCTATGAGAACTTAACTGGTTGATACTTGATCCACAAAAGGATTCAATGCTGCCTATGAAACATTTGTGCCTTCTTTGTCTGTTGAAAACTGTGGGTTGCACAAAATTGTTCCCTTTCCCATTAGGATGTCCCAGCTTCCAAGTGAAAGCCCTGGCAGTAGGTGCATGGTCATCTCACTTAGTCAATGGTTATTTCATTCAGCTGCAAGTGAACCATGTAGGTTAGCCTAGAGCTGAGCTGTTGAAAGAAGGCTGCCAATATCCATTCCTCATAGTGTGGAGCTAACTGTAGTAAGAAATTAAGTCAAACAGTGCAAAATTTTTCCAGCCAAGAGGCTCATTAAACCATCTGTTACTTATAATTTGGTATTCACATACAGTTCTTGGGAAATTTCAGGAGAGATCCTTGGCTGAGAAGTATCAGAATGTTGGAAGTCAGGTATTTCTCATACTAATTCAGTACAGACTTTCATCCTGACTGAGAGCAATTTCAAACATGTGACACATTTCTCAAGTTGCCTCTCTTATCACTAGAGTGTAACATGGTCTGTGATAAAGGTGACACAACTATGAAAGTCATTCTTGCTCAGTTGTCTGTATCAGACTACAAGGGCTGGGGCTTTGATGCCTAGCCAAGTAATTGTCTAGGAAGGGGAAATAAATTCCAGTAACTCTCATCTTTCTTACCCTTGCCTGTTGAGAAAAATTCAGCTGCTTATGGTTTTTATCACTTAGCCACTCCTACTTTGCTATATTAATTTTGTGGAAGTGTTAATAACAAACAAAGCAGTTAAGATGATACCTAACTGTTTGGGGGGGAAAAAGGAAAGAGATAAATAGTCCAAGTGACAAAACAGCATGTTTTTTATTTAGGGTAGAGCACATTCCAGAGACAAAAGCAAGGTGCCAGTCCTTTAATAGAGTTGCAGCTAGTTTCAAGCATTACTTGATTTATCAGTATGTGTACAGACACACAAACATACATATTTTGCTAGTACAAAATGCTTTCTCTTGAATACTTGTCATTTTGGCTTGATGGAAGTGAAAATTGGTTCATTCCCAGGTGCTTCTATTTGGAAGGTCAGTTTCTTCAGGACTTCCAGTCCACTTCCAGGGAGGGGAAGGTAACAAAATCTAGGTAAAAGAAAGATTTAATTTGTGTGTATCTTAAAAAAATAAACTGAGGAATTTCTGTATTTCTTACCTATATGGAAGATTTAAAAATTATGAATCTGGAATCCTGCAAAGTTAAGTAATTGGATTACTTTCTGACATCTGTGTAGTATTTCTACCTGTTAGTGAGCCAGCCCACTGAGGGACAACAAAGATAACATTTCTATAACACAAGGCAGCACCCAGCCGAGTACAGTATTTCAGAATATGAACCATTGTAAGAGAAGAAAAAAGAATATATTCTGGAAGATAAGTTGAAGGATAGTCCATTAGTAGCAGTGCAGTTTTCAGTAGCCTGTGTAGGAGAATCGAAGTTCTGCATTTCTTGCAGGTGAGATGGTCTGTTATGGATCTTGCTTTCATCATTCCCCTTTTTCTTTCTTGGTCCATAGGGACATCCATGTACCTCATGACTGCAGAGCAGGAAGGAGGATGTGGCAAACAGGCAAGGGACTGATGAACAAGGGTATTGCAGAGCTGCTGCTGGTGAGTAATAAGAAAACTTGGTCAAAAAGTTCTCCACCACTGTCTTGATACACTTCTTCAGACCATATGAAATACTGGCCTTAATAAAGTACAAAACAAGATTTAATGGTATTAGAATTTCCTGTGGAACATTGGGGGAATTAAATAACTTGCTCATATTCCTTCTTAAATGTTTTCATCTGACTTTACCTTGCCATATCCTAAGTTCTAGCTATCATCTGCATGTTGACCCAAAGCCTACTCTATTTTTTCACTCTGTCCATTTTGAATGAGTTTTGTTGGGTTTTTTTTGTTTTTGTTGTGAGAACAAATTATTTTGACATGCCTTGGTATATACAGATCAAAATAAAAGTGAATCTGAAGTCTTACTTCAGAATTCCCAAAGAGATTTTGAATACTTCAAGTCTCATATTTGAATTTGACTCTTGTTATACCCTAGATAATATTTCAGAGGGAAACTTCTTTCTACCTGTGTCACTGTGAAGATAACAGGAGCACAGCTATCCAAACTAATAAAGTTTGGCTTGAAATACAGCATTTGGCACTTAAAGTATGTGGATTTCAACACTATCCAACAGTTTCATTTTTAGATCCAGCACCACTAAACTCATACTTTCAGTTTTTTAGAAATAAAGTTTGGAATTTCCACAGCATGTTTTTTTTCCAGTAACAGAAGACTAAGATAAAAAATAGGGGCTTTTTTCTCTAGTGGCTTTTATTTATTATTGGATAAAATTTTTGTTCTTTCTGTGAAGTGAACAATGCCTCTAAATTGAAGAAAATAATAAATTAGCTATTCTGTGGTCTGTGCATGTCATCACACTTCTGTATTATTTTATTTGGCACCTTTGTGGATTCTGGTTGCCTTCAGACTAACCAGACAGGAAGTGTCCTAACTGAGAAGCTAGTGCTGAGAAAGATAATGGAGGAAGTAGATGCATTTATTTTTACATATGGTATTTAAGAAATTCCAGAAAAGGAAAAGAAGCAGATGATAAAACTTTCTTAAGATTTTTCTTTTTCTTCTTGCAATAGATGACAAGTGAGATGTGGAGTACAATTGTGAGGTGTGATGTGGGTTACAGGGTAATGCGTTGGTGTTCTTTTTGTAGTTAGGTACAAAGTTACAATTCCTGAAACAGACACAACCCTTTAAATAGATGTGCATGTAGATCTCATCTTCCCATCCGGAGATGAAAATTATAGGGAGTCAGTGATGCTCTCCTCCCCCTCTTGGGGCTATACAGAGATTGTATTATTGTCAGGTGGTGACAAAGCAGGTGGAGGGAGTCAGGAGAAGCAAAGTTTTGGGGCAGCTTTGGGAACCAAAAATCCAGGTGCTCTGAGGAAGGAGACAGTGTATAACCCATAGAGCAGGCTATTGAAGTTACTGAGAACTGAAACTGTTGAGGCTGGCAGATAATTTCCTACTGTATTAGCCATGTCTTCATACATGTCCTCCAGCTTTATGTTTTTGCAGTTACTTTATCAAGATATGACCATATTAAAGGTACTACCTTGCATGTGGTGCCTGAAGGGCATTCCTTCTTTGCTGATGAGAGTTTTCTCTCCGAGGTTAGTTCTCATTTGAGTTACAGCACAGTCCTCTGGTTCTTTTTCTTTAGGCACAATCATCCTGCAGAGGTATCAGACACTCTTTGCGTGGGGTGGAAGCTTTTCATCCCAGATGCTTCTGTAAAGCATCCAAAACTCTGAGGCTTTCTTCACTCAGACCCCCAGTGCATATCCCAAGAATATCTTTCCTGAGATGTGTGAGGGCTGCAGTTTGAATGGTGGACCTAAGTATGGACTTGCTGTAACACCTCTGATATGAGGCTAAAGAACTGCTGAGTCAGACTTTGCTGCATCCTATCAGTGGGATGTCAGATCAGATGAGTTTCCTTCTACCTTCTTTTTTCTTAAATTTCCTCTGTCAAAAGGATAGAGGAAATTTCTTTCTCTTCGCCATAGTTCCTTGGCCATAAATCACAAAAGCAGTGGTGAAGGTTTTAAGAGTCCAGTTTCTGCAAAAGGCTAGCTTTTCAGTTTTCCTCTAATAGCTTCCATAAGACAGGAGGAAAAAATGCAGGAAAAGGTATATAAGCATTGGATAACTAATATGTTGGATAACGTGCATTTTTTTCAAATAATTCATTAAGATTTCAAGAACTTGTTATCTCTTTTTCTTAGAGGAAGCTAATAAATGCATCATATAGGTATTTAATAGGATTGCAGAAGTAGGAGTTAAAGCAAATGATTAGCACAGTTCTGAAATGGTTTATTTTCTTAAATTCCAGATAAATCTGATGTAAATTTTAGTTTCCTGAAGGACACTTGTGTTTTCTTAAGCCAGGCCAAAAATTGTGTTCAGAATTTCCAAACTCTCTTTTGCAACACATAATTGCTTTATCTTTGTTTGTCCATTAAAGCCTTAGAAGTCTCTTTTGATTACTAGATGTATTGAAAAACATGTAGTTACATCCCAGTGCTTAATTCCTTTAATCTTTTTTGCCTTTAGTAATATTCTTGTAATACTTGTTTCATTCCAGACCTTATTACACTCTGCATGTGTCAAGATTTCTTCCAGTTGGTACTATAATACTTATCTCACTGTGGATGTAGATGCATCCTCTATTTTACCCCCAGCATCCTCCTCTGTGCTGTTTGAATAAAAAACTAGATTATCTGAACTCTCAAGGTCAAGTGCTAAAACTTGTCAGCTGATCTCTCTTTGTTTCCAGCTAGAACAGACAGTTCTGAAAATAACCCTACTTGGTGCCCATCTTCCTATTTTGAGCTTGATGCTGAGGGTAGTAGGAGCAAGAGTAATGTACATATTCTGTTTAAAGTACATAGAAGGCTTACATTTGAAGTTGTGTAAAGAGAAAGTTTTTGAAAACTTTTTAGATTTTTAGAAGATTTGTACTTCCTTTAGTAATATTTGTTGGCTAACTCTGCTCTTACCTCAACTGTCTGAGTCTGATGACTCAGTGTAGTAGTCCCTCTGGTAAGGATCCAGCTCCAGTAAAGTTAATGGCAGCTGCCCAGTTTAATTTACTGAGACCAGGATCAGAGTTATTTCCTATTTCATGTTATCTGATTAAGGACTTGATTAAAACTTTTCCAGTATGCAGATATTTTCTCCTATGTTTAATTTTTTTTCTGTTTAGAAACTGATTTCCCAGAAACAAGGAAATAGTACCCTTTTTCGCTTAGCTTCTGATGATTATTTAAGCAGTCCAAGCAGAAGAGTTTCATTTCTTGCTTTTCTCTGACTATGATTTAAAAGTTATTTGCAACTTAAGTGAGAGAGTACACTTTCCTTCAAGACCATTTTCTCTGCATTAAAATCCCATTGTGTAGATGTGTTATTTCCTATCCTGGCTAGCTCTTGGATTTTTTTGATTTGATAGCAGTACTTCCAGAACAGTACTCTGCTTGCATTTTGTGATACTTAAGAGTGTTTTATTCTTCCTCCTCCTCTTTCTCCACCTCTGTCTTTGCCTTTTCCTCATCCTCTTTCTCCTCCTCTAACAAAAAAAATATGATGGTGATAATAAAAATAAAATATTATGGTAGAATCTACTGTAGCAATTTCATTGAATTTTAGAAAAATATGATGGTGATAATAAAAATAAAATATTATGGTAGAATCTACTGTAGCAATTTAATTTTTAGTGACTTTTGGTTAGGCATTTCTAGATGCTTCAGATTTCCCTGTTTTATTGTCTTCTGAGTAATTCTTGGATTGTCTTGGAGTGGATTTTTCATTTGTTTTTGTGATGATGATGATGATGATTATTAATATTATTATTATTATCAATATAAACCCCAGCTCCCTCAGCTGCTCCTCAGAGCTGTGCTGCAGCCCCTTCCCTGAGGTGATGGCCCACAGCAGGCACAGCTCTCGAGTGTGGCCTCACCAGTGCCCAGCACAAGGGCACAATCCCTGCCCTGCTCCTGCTGGCCACACTATTCCTGACACGGGCCATCCTGGGCACAGCTGGCTCATGTTCAGCTCCTGTCAGTCGGCATCCTCAGGTCCTTTTGCCCTGGGGAGTTTTCCAGCCACTCTTCCCCAAGCCTGTAGTGCTGTATGGGGTTGTGAGCTAAGAACAGGACCTGGCACTTCACAGTATTGAACCTCATCCCATTGGCCTCAGCCAATCTATCCAGCCTGTCCAGATCCCTCTGTAGTACCTGAATTACTTAAGTAGTTGAATAAATAAACAACTGAGACTTAGAAACCTTTATCCATTTTTGCATTCATAGCATTTTCCAACTGAAAATTAAACACTGAAAACGTTACTTTTTTCCCTAACATCACTGCCATATTAACCAGCATGAGTTGTCCTCAGAAATATTCCAAGCTGGATTTGTATATCCACTGCAAAGTGGCATTGGGAATATTAATTAATTCCATTAATTTGAAGAGTATCAGCCTGACTCAAGCTGATTAAGTCAGATCTCCAGACTTCTGTTATCTGATGTATTCCTTCATTTTTAGAGATCAAAAATACTTAGGAACATGACTAACAACACCTCTGAAACTGGTAGCACAGTTTTCAAAGGAAATACTGAGTCATGTAATGTTATTTACAGAGCTGAGCATTGTTGGAATTGTTCTGAAGACTCAATCCCACAAAAATATTTTCATTAAAAACAAATTTGAATAACTTTTTTATCTGAGATATAGTTGCTTTCAATTACTTGGACTTACGCATGTTCTTTCGTTTTATCATTTGTTTGCAGGATCAGATCTGAAACAGATTTTTTCAAATGCAATAGGCACTGTATTTGCAAGCGTTACTATTTATTTTCCTGGGCTGTCACAAAAGCAGCAGAGGGCGCTGAGCCAACGGACACCGCCTGATATGGGTCTCTTCCTCCTTGCTCTGGATTTTCCCGTCCAGGGATTTCCCACTCTGCACCAAGGAGAGCCTTTATAAAGAGCAAGCTGGAGCTCTTGGAATAAACTGTGGCAGAGCAGCAAGATCTCACAGTGCTTCTTCACAGAAAATAGAAAGTAAACTTTTGAATTTACTTTCTTTATCTAGTAACAGCAATTATAAATGTTTAAAGAGATGGGAAGAACAAGCCAGGCTGTGCTAGTAATTTTGTGTGTGTTAAGAACTGGTAAGTTGGGGAAGGTAGGGGTTGGTGGTGCTTGGTTTATTTTTTAAAACTTTGTTAAATGTAAACTGACCTAAAATTTACTGTTTGATCTTTATTTCTCTTTTCTCCAGTTACCTTTTCATTTCAGTGAATACAACTGTCAATTAAGTAGTTCTGTCAAAATGTCAGGAAGCTTTTTTTGACATTTACTTTGAGCTTTTCTATGCTCTGCAATGACTCAGTCATTTTGCTATTGAGTTTGCTAAAAGACAGTCTAGGAGACAACTGCAGTATATCACTGAATGCTTGATTTTTTTACTGTCATTCCTGACAGTAGCAGGCAAGTTTGGAACTAAATGTCCTGTTGAAAGTATTTCTGCTGTTGTCTTTGCTATCTTCCTGCTACGTCTCCCCTCAAATGTTACGAAGTTTTAGAACCAAATCCACCTGACAAAAAAGTTCTATTGTGCTAATACATTTATTTAAATTTTGTTGATGCAATTTTATATATGAAAACTGGCAGTCATCTGAGTGTGTGTTGTCTTTGACAATAGCCATGTTTATGGGGTGTTTTGGATATGTAAACCACTGTATGAGCTTTATCAGTTTAACTTCCACACAACCATAAAGAAATGAAGCATAAAGTCCTCATGTCACAGTAGAATATGAGAAGAAATAGGAAGATAAAAGTTGAGAAAGCTGCTGAATTGATGTGTGTTTTCCCTTTTGTAGTTAAAGCTTTTGAAATGGAAATTATACCTGCTGAGAGAATTGTGGCACAGATTGGAGGCACACTCGTACTCACATGCAATACTACTGGCTGTGCATCACCAAGTTTTTCCTGGAGAACACAGATGGACAGCCCCCTTGGAGGAAAAGTCAGCAGCCACAGGACATATTCTACATTGACTATGAATCCAGTTAGCATTGTGAATTCTCATTCTTATCTTTGTACTGTCATATGTGATGAGGGAGGGAAAAAGGAGAAGAGTGTCAAAGTTGAACTTTACTGTAAGTAAAAATGTAAAATTCTCTTTAAATAGTACATATTGATAGAAAACTCACTAATTGTTTTAGATATTGTGGTTATCAGTTAACTTTTAATTCTAGCATAATGAGTGTTATAGCTCAACATATACTTCCTTCTGAGATTCCTTTATATGCCTGTTCAGGACCCTTTCTTAGCCCTTTTCTGCTTTCTGCATTGAAGATTGTATATACTAGCATTATTTATTCTTGGTTTTGGTAATTCTTAAAAGCCAAAGCATGCATTGCTTTAATGCATTCCTAGAGCTGGGGAAATAAAAATCAAAGCCTTTGTAGTTTGCAGGAGAATAATTCAGATGTCTAAACCTACCAGCACAGCAAACAGGATAGCACTAGTGTATGGATTGCTCTGAATGGCTATAGTTAAGCAGCTGTATCACTGCCTAGGTGCCATGCTGAATTTTACTAATCCTTTGTGATAATTTTTCAACAATTATACAAATAAACTTCCTGTTAGTATATGTACTGCTGATAAAGGATCTGTAGGTCTTCAGATCAAGATGTGTCTTGTAATAATGTTGATAGAATGTCACGATTCTGAGCACCTCTAAACTCAAGATATTTGGTGTCTGGATCTTGCTCTTCTGTTGACCCTACTGTTCTTCTCTGCTAGTCTAAAGAAATTGATTTTATTCTTTTAGCTTTCCCCAGTGATCCTATCATTGAGATCAGCCCATCCTTAGTTGCTGGAAAACCAGCCACTGTCACCTGTAAAATTCCTGATGTGTATCCTTCTGATCACCTGGAAGTTCTGCTAAAGAAAGATGAACACGTTCTTCATGAGAAATATTTTTTGGAAGATGACAGCACAAATACAGAGACCAAAACTGTGACATATACATTTCATCCCACGGCTGAAGATGCTGGGAAAGAGATTACCTGTGTGGCCAGATTACCAATTGCTGATATGGATTTTGAACCCAAAGAAAGAACATCTTCTCAGAAACTTAATGCAAATTGTAAGTATTTTTGTACAAGGGCTTTTGCTAGTTCAGCTTTCAAAGCTGCAAGCAAAACATCTTAATAATTCTGGAAAAATGGTCCCACTGTGCTACTGGGATACATATTTTTCTTTTTTTTCTTGATATTATGTGACATGTACTTCTGGAAAAGCTAGTGTTAGAGATGTGCATGTCATTATTTATTTACATACTGATCTTGTCTTCCTTTTGTTTTCTTACAGTTGGTCCACAAAATACTGTCATTACTGCATCTCCAGACAGCTCACCAATGGAAGGAGACTCTCTGAACCTCACTTGTGTGACTCAGAGTAACCCACCAGCACAAATAGTTTGGAGTAAATATTTGGCTGAAGAAAGCATTCAGCGTCTGATAAAAAACAATGTTCTTTCTATTCCCCGTGTCCATTTCAATGATTCAGGACGGTACATCTGTGAAGTAATTAATCTGGTAACTAACAAAACAGAGAAAGCAACTGTGGACATTATTATACAAGGTACAAGTCTATTTGAATTTCACTTGTATTATCCAGTATCTAACTGGTACCTAACTGGTCTGACCTCTGTTAGATTGGAGGATGCTGAAACACTGAAAATTAGGAAAATATGGGGCTTTCCTTGTTACATATTCAGGATTCAGCTTCAATTTGAGGCTGTTCCTCATGTCCTGTAGTTTTTCTTTCTATATTTAATTTTCAGCTAATTCTCTCAGTACTGCTGTTGTACTTTTACATTTCAATACATTTCCCACAATACTACACTAAAAGTCAGAAAAGAGTCTAAGAAAGTGCTGGGGACACACACACTGTTATTTCTGTGAAATGTGCATACCAGTTTCACAGGGACATCACAGTCTCCTTCTTTGAACTAATAGTTTTAGTCATTAGCATTACATTTAATAGGCATTTAATGGTAAAACTGTTTTGGACATAATAATATTATTGTTGTTGTAATATCTTGTGATTGATTGATTGATTGATATTGACTGCTACTGCTTTGACAGACCCAAAAGTCTTAGATTGAGGCTGGGGTCAAAACCAAAATAAACAGATCCTTGAGCAAGCAATTCTTGCTTTCTTAAAACCTTTTCCATCTTTGGTACCTTTGCATTGCTCTAACAGCCTTTTCTTTTGTCATGCAGGTGCTCCAGTCATTACAAAACTGTCAATTGAACCTTCTGCAACAGTTCAGGAAGGAGAAAATGTTTCTATACAATGTTCTGCTGAAAGTAACCCTCCTCCCAAGATTATTTTAAGGAGAAAATTTGATAATGCAAATGCAGGGCATTACAGTGCCAGGAGTATTCTTCTTCCATCTGTGATGTTCCAAAATGGAGGAGACTATGAATGTGTAGCACAAAATAAGTATGGGAACAGTAAAAGTGAAATCACGCTTAATGTGAAATGTAAGTATGTGTAAAGTTTTCCCAGTCACTCAAAAATAATTAGTAAGTTCTTCAGTGATTAAATATAACCATCAAATTAAATGAAACCCTGTGAGAACAAAGAATCATCATAGTCCTCTGCCTTTCCCAAAGAAAGGAGCAGTACTGATGAACAAAACAAAGTCACAAAATCATTAATGTGATGACAGTCTTTAGTGGAGATCTGAATGAGTGAGAAACTGATCTCCACAGTTAGAAGTATTTGGTTAGAATGTCTAGGCTATGGAGGGTTTGTACAGAAACTCTGATACCATGTGCTTTACTTTTGTTTTGAGAATGAAAAAGAAATTAGCTTTGGGAGGGTGAGAATCTAGTATCCAATAAGACGTGTTGGATTCATCTCTAAAAAATCCAGTGATGATTAACTATAGGACTCTTCCTTTCAGATGGACCAAAGAATACAATGATCACTGTTTTCCCTACTGCTGCTCTTAAAGAAGGAGAAACTGTAACAATGAAATGTACTAGTTCTGGTAATCCAGCTCCTGTGATCTCCTGGAACAAAAAGAAGGCCACCGGGGAGTCTGAGAAAATTTCAGAAAATGCAACTATAACTATACGGAACTTGAAAAGCCAAGATCTGGGGCTTTATGAATGTGAAGCCTATAATCAATTTGGCAAGGAAGAAAAAGCTGTGAAGTTATATGTTCAAGGTTTGTAGAACAAGACGGAAAACAAGTTTTTTGGTTTATGTATTTTAGGTCCAGATCTTCTTTTTTAAGAATGAGGTAATTGTGTCTTTGATGTCAATGGAGTTAAAAGGTGGCCCTAATGTCACTAAGTGATTTAGGAAGCTTTAAACAATGAAGTGTGAAGTCTGCCTTAATACAGATAGATTATGAAAAGTTCTTAAGTCGGTGGGGCTTCCGTCACGCCTTCCAACTGCCAAGTGTATGTGTGAGGTAAAGAAGGTGTGCAGTACCTGGGAGGAAATATCTTTCCAAGCAGGCCTATCAGTGGATATATGCATAGGAAAGATTCAAGGAGACAGTAAATGCTGAAGCTGCTCTATAGAAGCAGTTTCTTGCTTCTTCCCTAAGCTTCAACTCTGTTTCCTGCTCTTACAAGCTGCATTTAAGCTACAAGAAATGCTGATTCCCCAACTTACATGGAATAAGCGAAGTTTCATTTTCAGTAGTAATCAGACTTCTCTGCTTTAGCTCTGCTGCTTCTGCCTATTGCATAGCAACAGTGTCTTGCTTAGGGATCACTTCTGCCACGAATTCAGCTCTCTTCCCTGTTCTTTACTATTTTTATAACTGCACCAAAAAATACACTTTTGATTTCCCCTTCCAGCAAAGCGAAACAAGGACGAAGTGTTACTACTCCTTGCATATCTGCAGATGTTACATCTCTTAGGACTAGCCTGTAAAGGAAAGTTGGTGATGGGTTCACAACCCTTGAAACAGTAGATAGAAATATACCACAGACAGGGCTCAGCTAAGGGATGCAGGAAAATACACATGCATACTGTTAATGAACCGGGGGAGCAGTCTCAGCACATAGCACTTATGTCAAAGGTTAGTTAATATAACTGCTGTGCAGAGCTCATACTAGGATTTGTCTTACACAGAGTGATCTCTTCAGTTTCATTAACAATGGTCTTTAAAAAATCTGACATGATTTGCATTGGCTCTTATCATATGTGATAGGGTCTTAATGCAAATGAAAACTTCTGTCCAAAATAGCAGATGCATAAAATAATTGCTGCTTCAAATTTTTTTGTATTTCTACTTCATCTTTTGAAAACAGGATATAAAATTGCAGAACCTTGTGGGAAAAAAAATGCAGCTCTAGGACTCCTTCCTCTGCTTTTTCTATTGTTCTTCTGTTGAAAGAGTACATCAGCCTCTGGGTTTGTTGGTCTGTGCCCTTTCATGAACTCAAACAAATAAACCATGGATTTGAAATAAGAAAAGAAAAAGAGACTCCATATAATGGAAAAATTATGCAACATACTCTGTCAATTGATAAAATGTTCTTTTTGCCAGCTGCTGTTGGCTTCAGTGGTGAAGGATAGCTGGTGACAGAGCAGTATGGGCTAAAGGTCTAAAGCTACGGGCTCAGCTACTACAGTGGGCCCATTAACTGGATTCATATTTTGCATGTAAAAGCTGCTGATGCCTCATGAGTTTTGCTTCTGTTTGTTGCTAAATCCTACCTTGAATTTCTTTTCAGTTCCTCTCCAAAATATTACTGTATTAATATATCTGTCAGAAAATGTTAAAGAAGTAGAAAATATCACTGTTACATGTAGCAGATACACCCTCAGAGATGGTCCTGAAAAAAAGCCCATCAGGAGAAATCATTCTGCCGTCAGTGAATGGAAACTTTATACTCTGCAGTGTCACCAAAAATTATACAAGCATATACGCCCTTCATATTTTCAGTAAGGTTGGAACAGCATTACAGAGATTGAGATAACTGTTGTAGGTAGCTGGTTCTATTGCCTTAAACCTATTTTTTTTGTGCATTTTAGTGAAATTTCTGTCAAGGTGAGCACAACTGCTTTATAGCTGATCCTTGTCTGGAAGTACTGTGGTTAACCTGAAAAAAAACCCTCACCCAAAATCAAACCAAACAACCTGGTCAGAATAAGCTGTATTTTAACCTCCTTTCAGTGTGGCTGTCATTGTCTCTCTTAGATGAGTTGGTGTGGTAGCTTTAAGGATAGGGCCACAACAGGCGATTCTCAGCTGCATTTCTGTCCACATGCTTGGACAATGAGACTAATCCAGAGAAGGTTGTGTTTCACAGAAAATCTAAATATTGAGCTTTTAAAATATGGTCTTCCCCTTGAAGAATGAATTTCAGGAGGTTGAAATGTACCCAAATGTTTGCTGGATATAATATGTGATATTCCTCTTGTATTCTTTGTGAATTTCATGGTATTCCTCTTTATAGATGATATCAGATAGGTTCGAACTTGCATAGCAAATTCAAGACCGAGACAGTGGCTAGGAATTAAAACGTGTAATATGAAGGTCTAAAGAAAAAAAGTAAAGGAAATCTCAAAAAGTATGCTTTGTGCATGAAAACAGAAATATGTTCCAAATGAAGGTCATGAATAACACTGTTTTTACAGTGATGCACATGTATCTGATTCAAAGAATATTTACACATTTTTTTCTCCTTTTGTCTCCATTTTCAGCAAGATTGGAAGAACCAGATCAGATGATACCACTGATTATTGCATTCTCATCTGTAGCAGCAGTAGCAGTACCTGCAGTTGCAATTTTGATCTACGTGTCAAGACAAGCAAAAATCAATGGATCCTACAGTCTTGTAAAAGCACTCAGGTTGAAAGTTTGATCATGTGAATATAAGTCTTTAGTTGATAATAAGCACATTTATTTATTGCTGTGACTGGTTCTACTCTTCTGTAACATGGTAACAAACAAGTGACTTAAGAACAGTACCATGTAATAGCAAATGGGCTTATTTTCATGTTTTGATAAGTGTTTTGGTATTTAAATTAAAGGAAGAGCTAGAATCCTGACCTAGAAATTGGTAAATCATTCATCTGTGTTGAAGCATTCTGAACAAAGAGTTCTGTGAAGAACTAGGTTTGTACATAGTGTATAATTTGTGTTATAAATATGTTCAACTAAATATCAGTTTGTAAAACTGAAGTCTTATTGCAACTGTACAGAGAAATTTTGTTAATTCAAATATATACATCAATATTGCTTGAGCTGATCAGGTGATTTTTATTTTGTATTACTCTGCAGCATGAATGTTTTTTAATATAATTTATCTGGTTGTGGTAATTTTTGGAAAATGTTCTCTTTTCACTGATATTGCCATAAACTCTGTACCTTCAGTGAAGTTACATAATCACTGGGCTATGCATTTCTAACAAATTTAAACTAATTTAAGCCTTTGAGGCTCATTTGCAAAACTTTTAATTGTAAATATTATTCAAAAAATGTCTGGGGTTATAATCCTGTAAGTTCTAGTACTGCTAAGGTATTCTTGCTGGCTTCAATCATTCTCAGATCAATGTCAGAATTCCGTTATTTTGTGATGAGCCAAATCAGACTTTCTTGTAAAATATAATGGCATTGTAAATATGCTTTACAGATTTCCACTGCAAAATAAAACTACCAGTAGATTTCTTTGACTAAATCCCCCTAGTGATGGTTGTTTAAGATAATGCCAGAATGCACATTACTCTGGAAGGAAACTGTCCTTGGCAGCAGCAGTTGTGGGTGTCACAATGGGAAAGACACAAACAAGGCCCCCAGCCTCAAGGCACAGGCGGGGACACAGGCAAAGTCTGTGCACCTCGGCGATGGTGAGTGAGTTGTTGCCTGAAGAAATGCCCTTCCCAAGCTCCTCACTGTGAAAATCTAAACCACATGCTTGACAATTTCCCTTTTAACAGGGAGCCAGTGTCTGCATGCTTCACTCTGGTTGGCACCTCTTTCACCACACACTTTCCAGAGCTGGCAAAATGGCTGTGAAAATAGTGAACTTCTGGTGCAGAAGCCAAGATGGAGGGAAGGAGAGGTGGAAGAGGTAGTATTCCTCTTTACCTCCCTTCTCCTGACTGGCAGTGGTGCTTTGACTGATCTGGGTGCTGATATTCAGCACCGAAGGCAAAGTTGTGGGAGGTGCAGGCTCTGTGGCTGAGATGTTGACATGTGTCCTGATGCACTGTGGCCAGATCCACAGTGCTAAGCCAGGAAGGTGGGCCTGGCCCCTCCAAACCTGCACACAAGAAGCTCAAGCAGGGATATGTGAAAAGAATATGTCTTTACATTATACACATGGTGACAACTGCTGCCAACAGCAATGCAAATGTGAGTGCTAGCTCTGGGATGAGGCTACCTCTGGGATGAGGCAGTGGTGCACATCTCCCATATTTTTTCATAGTTTGTTCAGCAGTGTTTTGTGCTGTAAATCAGTTCATGCAGGATGTCTATCTAGATTGGAAAGGGAGGCTTGGAAAGTGGGGGTGTAGCAGAAAAATGGGAGAGCAGTGTGGACTTGGCTTGGAGGAATGTGAACATGCAGTAGGAGGGTGAAGAAAAGATTGAAGACAGAGGAGGAGGAGAGCTTTGACAGGCCCATGACATAAATTTCTTGGAGGTGGTGCCAGGCATATTTATTCAGAATAATGTCAGGCCTGTCTCAGTGCTGTCTTGTGAATAAACCAGAAAGCATGATTTTTTCCACTGTGCAAAATTTTGGTGCACATACATTTTGCCTAATCAGTGAGGTTCTGGTATCTGTATTGCAGGAAGGATAGCTAGGAGAGATACAGGGAAGGAGGTCTGGAAAACAGGACAAATTAAAATGCCTGGGACTTTCCAGTTTGGAGAGAGAATGCTGAAGGAGGAGGGGCTCTGACTGATGTTTTCCAAATTGTGAAAGCAGTTGATGAAAAACAACAGATGCAAAACTGTTTGCTAAAACATGCAATTCCAGAACAACAGGATATTCAATGTAAGGAGAAAGTGTTTTAACAAAAAAAAAAACAACAAAAAAAAAACAAAAAAACAACCCACAAAAACAAAAACCAGTTCTTTTTCACAGGGTGAATGTTAATCTACTGGAAGCTGCTGCAGAAGGTCAGGGGCATAACAGTATCAATTGGTTCAAAAGCAGAATGGAAAAAATAATGGGCTAAAGGTCCATAAAAAAACCAAAAGGGAGTAGACAGAAATGTACTGTACAACATCCCTTATTGAATGGCCATTGATGCTGAGCAGTCCTCAGGATACATAACAGAGAAAGTGGCCAGTGTATCACATCCTGAAATAGTGTCTTTCACTGCTGTAGACATCCTGGGGTTGGTGGGTTACTGGTGAGACCCACCAAGGTATGCCTTGCCTTCTTACTCCTCCTCTGGGCAGCCTTGGGCCAGACCTTGCAGAAGGGGCATTAAAGTTCCTGTGCTGTTTTTCCCCCTCCTGCGGACTGAGAGGTTGGAAGATGAGTGGGAGAGAAATAAGAGCCATCTTGCAATAGTGCTTTGGTGCTTGAGTAGTCTTTACTGGAAATTCCTCCACAAGTTTCCAGTACTCTTTCAGCTGTTGGTTTTGTCACTATTTCTGATACAGATACAGATGTTAATTCCTTGTGGCTTGTCTGCCCTCTAAGGACCTCCATTAAGGTGTGAAGTAACTTAAGTCAGTAGGAATTTTCCCTTGATTTCAACAGGGTCAGCTTTCCCCTCCAAAAATGTTAAATAAATAGAAAGAATTTCTAGTGTCCATTTTAGGAGAGGCTGCTCTTGTGTTGGAGTGAGCTTCCTAGCAGTGAAATCACAAAGTCTTGCCAGGGGATTTCCTGCCCTACTGTCAGATTCTCGGTATTTTCCAGGGAACTTAGTGATATCAGTACAAGCTTGTCCTATGAAGGTTTAAAGTTCACAGTCAAATAACTTCTCTTTTTATTTACAACTACAGAAGGAATATTGGTTCTCCTTACACAGTTTCTCATCAAGCAGCTTGCAGAACCTCTGCCCTGGCAAAGTCATGAAGAGCAGCTCCAGCCCAGCAAGTGGTTTCAGAGCTGCCTGGAGGTCTAGGTAAGAATCTGTGTCACAAGGGCATGTCTTTATGATCAAGAAAGTGGTCTGTAAAGCAAAGAGCTGACAGGTCCTCTCAGGGTTTCTCTATAAAGTCACTTCACACGTTATAGATTTGCATTTTCCCCTGTCTGATCTTTGCTCAAGCATAGCTTTGTCTTTTCCTCTTCAGGAGTTTAGCCCAAAACTACCACTGGGTAATGCTCATATGAATCAGGATTTTAACAGGTGATTGCAAATTCTCACTCCCTGAAGTCAGTTCAGGATATGTTTTTTCATGAAAAGCTCAATCAGGAAAAGATACATATTTTAAATATCTCCAAGAATGCTCTCAAATAATTTTTTAGGTATACTGAAGGAGACAGTTAATATATTACATGTGAGATGTGCTGTTATCTGTTGGAGATAACACTGGTGGCCTTGCATTTGAAGAGGCAGGCTCCTCTGTTTTCAGGGACTAGCAGGGCCTGATCAGGATATTTAAGGCCAAATGATGATCTGGTGTCTCTGAATGGGGCAGGCCATTCAGCTCCACGGACTTGCTGCTGTGCTGGACCACATAACTTCTTTAAGCAGAGTGTGTTCCCCTGTGAGGGATTTGATCTGGAAATTCCTCACAGAGAGTTTGCAATTGTCCTTGGTTATCAGTGGTGCCCTGCCTGTGATATACACATGGCCTACTTCCTAATCCAATTTTTCTGTCCTTTTACACCATTCTGCCCAAATGATGATTGCATGCTGTAATCAAGTAATCTCTTATTTCTTTGGTAAACTAAAGACATAGGGCTGTTGGAAGCCTACATTTATGAGGCCTTTTCTACACCAGTAAATAATTCTTGTGTTTTCTTCTAAATCCCCTCCGGCGCTGCACAAACCTTTTAACATGAGGCAAAAAAAAAAACTTTGTCAAACCAACCAGTCTGAATTTTATCTAGACCATGCAACTTAGCAATCAAAACCTGACAGAGTTTTTGACACTGTACTCAGTTTGAAGGCCACTTCACATTTAAGAAAGAAGTGAGAGAAGTGGTTATATCAAGGAAACTCCCTCTCTTGTTCCATTGTCTGTTGTGAAGCTCAACAACCTATAAGCCTCCAATCTTTTGGGATCCACATGCTATAAATGCCACCAAAGAGGTGCAAGTTATGTTACCAGAAATATGGAAATTTTTGTGAAAAGAGTAATGTGCTTTGTTGTTAGCTGCCAGGCATCTTAGTAGCGTTTTGTTCCAAGCACCTGGGTACCTGCCAGGTACAAAAGCAGGGGATCTCCTGCCTGTTCCTCTGTCCTTCTCACCTGAGGAGTCCTTCTGGTGCTGCTGAAGTACACAGAATGGCCAAACATGTGACTGTGAGATACAGGGTTGGGAAATTCCCCTTGTTTACGAGGTCCTTAGTTCCTCTCACTGGTTCTGCTATGTTTAAGGCTCATTGCAAATGAAACAAGAGAAACAGTTTTTTGACAGGTTGAAAATTTACCCTTTGAGGGCACCTATTAGTTTTTGCAATGCAAAGAAATTGGGACATTTAAATCTGAATATTTATTTTTTTCAAAATAAAAAAATATATTTTATAAATAGATGTGATAGGGAGGGTCTGGGACTCGGTGCTTATGTGACCTGAAAGAGGAAAACAATTACTTTTTTTTTTTGTAATTGCAGTAATAAATACTATATCCATGTGTTAAAAGAGACAGGAGCATATGAGGAAAGTAAGAAAGTGAGATCATTTTACTGTAATCCTCTTTGCTGTGCATGACTGTAAAAGCTAAAATGATCTGTCCTAATGCTGCTGGTTTTTTTCTCTTAAATATTTTTCCTTTCCTTTTGAATGAGAGGCAGATATGGGACATCTGCTCTCAGCAGCTGAAATGGTGGCATATGATGTTCCAACACAGATGTCATGTCTTGAACACTCCCACATATTTCCAACTGTTATATTTCATGTTGTTCTTTCATATTTATTGGAGATTTCCAGTGATGGAAACTATCAGTTTTACAGTGATGTAACTTTGAGACACTGATACCAGTTGAGCCACAGAGCCTCTTTGCTAGTCAAGCCTGGTGGATTAAACTAGCTTTTTACATTCCCAGGCACTTGGTGTACAGGGCAGAAAACAGCACTTGACCCTTTGGTACTACTGCTAACATGCAGCTGAATAGAGAACTTCAGAGCATAGGGCTGTGATATTTACTTGACTTTCAACTAATGTGCTCAAACAGCAAAATATTACCACAAATGGTTGTAATGGTGGCAAACATTTGCTTGTTTCAATATCAGAAATACATATAAAATAGAGTTAAAACAGAACTGCATTCAGTTTTTTTAAATGGCATTGAAATAATATCTACTTTTTTTTATTTCCTGCTCAACTAAAATTGAATATTTTGTCCCTTCATTTGTATCCAAGCATCAAAACAGTTGAGTGAGGTAAGACAGCATGATTCTTCACTGTTGAATAATCATTCAGGCACTCATATCTGAAAACCATGCAGAAATAAATATTTTAGTGAGCTAATTTAGGTTTTGTAGATAAGCTCTGGGAAAAAGGAAAGAAAATTTCCTCCTTACAAACAAAATGAAGTTCCAGCACCACATTGTTGTTGAGGCTTTTGTTCTCGCTCATAATCACAATGGTCTTGGTGCTGATAACAGAGCAGGGATGGAGCAGATAGCAAGATTTTGTTTGTATTGATTAAAGATCACTTCTTTTGGGAAATTGTGACAATGTTGGCATAAGTCACTTTTCCCAAGTTGCCTGAGGGGAAGTAAAAAGCAAGAATATGGCAGAATCAGGCTCTGCTTTCTTTGTCTGACAGCCAAAAAAGTAGTATATCTGTAGAAGCAGATAAAGAAATGAAAAGAATGCAGGAGAATGTGTTTCCACATCTAAAGGTAATTTCCTAGGCTAAAATTCCGTGTTCAAAACACAAATGTACTGAAATATCCTATGTATTTTATTGTATATATAAGCTTTTTGTCAGAACTTAATTCTTCCCTCTTTTCTGTTTAGTAGTGTCTGTGGTAGCAAGCAGTTGAAGATCACACTTTACCTGTAGACTGTATGTGTGATTATTTCTGTTTTCCTTCCTGTTTCTAGCTCACCATTAATTCAATAAAATGAGAAGCTATAAATTTCCAACATTCTCTTCTTCAAACATGAAAATCTACTTTATAAAAGCTGTTGTCCTTTTTAATTAGCCAAGTCCTCTTGCTGCAAAAATGAGAGACAGGTGAGTAGATGTGAGTCATGATCAGGGCACCTGTTCAGCCTTGGGCTTGATTTAATAGGGAAGAGCAGATAAATTCAGTGTGAGATTACTGCTGAATCACCCACAAGGTTTCTGCAGTCTTTTATGGATGCATATGCATAATTTTTGAATGAGACCAAATTAAGAAGGTAACGAGATAATTGTAGAAAGACTCAGTGAAAGGGAAATGATGTTCATTATGATGTAGAGCATGAGAATGACCACGCTATGTCTAGCTGAGGTTTTTAACCAGCAGCAGGTAAAACTGAACGCTTAAAAATGCTGTAAAATCAACAAGCATGGTAATATGCTCTCTAAATGCACTCCCAGCCTCCAGCTCCTTTGAAGCTCAGGAGTTTCCTGAGTCAGAGTTTTTTTCACTGCACTTAGTAACTTGCAAGGGGGTTGTTTTGTGTTCATTTTGTCACTTGAAATTATATAAATCCATAGCATGCACAACATCCTTGTTTTCAAGAGAAGAAGCACTGCTTTGCTGAGTTTGAGATCTTATGGTGGTATGTTGGGGAGCTTTTGAAATGTCTGCCTTACACTATTTTGGTTTGTGTTCTTTTCAAAATGGAAGAAAGTGGGAGAAGGTTTGAGCCATCTTTCAACACTGAGCTATCTAGATTTCTAGATAATGTCTGGGACACAAGAGAATGTAGTGTGAAGGACTCTGCACAGCATTGCCACAAGCTGTCAACAGCAGGAGAGAGGGATTTGGCAGTGATCCCACAACCTAGCTGGGGAGCTGAATGTTCACGACCTATTAAGAGGTAATTCTGCATACAATTTATATTGCCAGTTACTGTATTTAACATGGCACACATGAGTAATCAATTGCTTTCATATTTGATGAACTCTCACTTAGATGTTTAATATTCTAATACAGTGAAGCAGGGGATGGCTGTGACAGTTATGTTCAGGACTAGCAGGAGCAAGACCAGCCACCACACCTGCTCTTGTTCTTTGCAAACAAAATGAAAGCCTTTCCCATCTTTTCCACAAAAGCCCTGGGAAAAATTTGAAGTTGGAAACTGGGATTATAGGAGAGACTAATGTTTTTGGTATGTAGAAATCTGGACCAGAGAGTATTAATGAATGGCTGATGCATTGTTAAATGTCCTACTCTTATTTTAATAAGAGTAATAATAAAACATGGTGAAGACTATAAAACAGGTAAGAGAGAAATATTTGGAATCCTACTAAATTGGTAGAACATTTTTAAAAACTTCTAGAATTTTGTAAAAGAGTGTTTACATAGGTATTGTTTCCACTGTTAATGACAAAAATTCAATTTCAAGGTAGCATTTTGTACAATTTATCAAAATGAGTATGTGAAACAATAGGCCAGTAGCATGAAGCAGATGAAACAAGAGATTCTTTTGTTGGAGCCTCTGAAGAGTGTGTAATCAGAGCTCAAGTCTATGACACTTGAAAAGAAAAACTGTCAGTTCTGAACCACCAGATTAACATCCTTGCCTGTACTTAAAAGATGAATACCTCTTTTCAGTTATCTTTCCTGAAGTTGAACTGTCAAGAACAGACATCTTGAAAGCATGTTTTTTGAGTGTATTAAAAGAGCCATCCTCAGGATGGAAAGAGACAGAAGTCTGCAGTCTAAAGGAATGTAGTGCAGTGCACCTTCTAGGTCACCCTGAGATTATGGCCCAAACACAAATTGTATAAGCAAGTGTTTTAAATTTCATTTAATATGCTTGGCCAAACTAATTCTTGCTAATTTGAATTTTTGGAAATCAAGAGGTCACAAATAGACTGAGTTAAAGCATGGCTTTTTCAAAAATATACTGATGGCAGGTTTAAGAGGCAAAGTATGAGAAGTTTTGTGGCAAATGCAGTCTTACTTTTCCATGCCATTTACTCTGTTTTGCAATTTGAAGTTTTTAAAGTGCAGATATGTCTAAGTACTGATGCTAGGTAAAAAAATGCATCTTAGAAGGGAGAAGTGTGTTTCTGGACTGATTGAAACCTTTCAGTATCGCTCCAGTCATCAGAGATTAGAGAACACAGAGCCAGTCCCTTCTCAGAGGTGAACAGTACAAAGACAAGGGGATATGGCCAAAACATGTGACAAGGGACGTTCCAGTTGTACGTGAGCAACGAATGCGTGGTGAGGGTGGTTCAGCAGCCAGAACAGGACCTCAGCACCTGTAGGATCTCTGCCCTTGGGGGTTCTTGCAATTCAGCTGGAAAAGACCATGATCAGTCTAATCTAACTGTAAAGTCTGCCCTGCTTTCAGTGAAACACTGCACTTGATGATCTCCTGTAATCATCCCTACCTAAATTTTTCTGTAACTATGAATGGTAGAGGCTTCCATGACATATCATTGTTTTTTTGATAAGGAGCAATATCATTCCCATGATCAGATGAAAGATATTCAAACAGACACTGACCTTTGGCAATAAGCAGAAACCAAAGTTTCACAGGAGGATGTAAGAAACACCCCTGAAGCCAGATTTAGGACCAGCTGCTTCTACAGTATTAAGGTGGTTAGGTTTTTTTTTCCCCACCTGATATATATTGCCTAAATGCAGGCATAAGACTCAGTCTATCTTCCAAATCATGGCATAGTCATAAGTCTAAAAGTCCCGTCATTTCATGACTCCTTTTTAAGTGCTCTCCCAATTACTTCCTGTGGAAAAGAGTTGCACAGTTTAATAAGACACTTTGTGAAGTGTATTTCCTTTGATAGGTTTAAAACACTTCTCCTTTTTGTCCTCTTGTTTCTGAATAGTCTGTCACACTCTCTAAAACCTCTAGTGCAGTGTCACCATTCATAAGCGCATAGCAGTGTGATACTTTCTATTCCAGAGGAATCTTCAGAATTTACTTACCTTAAAGGATCTATAATGTTTCTTGGATTAGTCTGCATCTCATTCCTTGCATTGCAATATTTTTGGGATATTGTTGTCTTAAGCTAACCTAGCCTGGCTGATATCCATAGTTTCCAATCCCAATCACCTATAGTAAGCCAAAAAGAGAGTCTACTCCTTACAGAAACTAATTTCTCATCCAGCCCTCCCTTTTTTCTTTTCTTTTGGGTCAGTTTTGATTGGATCAGATCCTGAATTGAAATTGCTATGTGATCTTGCATTTATTTAGTCTGGTGCAGCCAAGGCAGAGGTGGTGACAATCAGGATGAAGAGAGAGCCATCTCTTCTGCTCTTGCATCTGTTTAAAGTGTCTTTGACCAGTTACTCCTGTTAGCTGACTTTTTTTAAACCACAGAAGCACACTCAGCAGAAACTTTTACTGCACCTAGAACACTGATTTTTAATTGCCTACTTATTATTAACTTCATCTAAATGGTCATTGTTCAACATGTCAGCAAAAATTTCCTGTGGCAAGGAAGTGGAAAGCAGTTGGCTGCTCTCTGGAAGTCTTTGATATTTATAAAACCTGACCTGGATTTTCCAACTAAGTTGACTGAAAAAAATTTTCCATTTCCCAAGGGGAGTTTCATTGTATTTGATAACCACATTTAGGACTTCCTCTAAAGTATCCTTGATTGAAAAGCATCTGCAAATAAATCTGTGTCCCCAGAAAGAGTTTAAGATTGCCTTAACCTTCTTTTAAGTGCAAAAATTAATGAGACCATCAGAGATCACACAGGATACAGAATTCAGTCCCTACAAAGGAAGATGTGAGGATGGACTATATCTCTCCTACAATTGCCCTGCAGTGCTTTGCAGCCATATCCCTTTCCAGCTTGTTGCAAATGGCACTTAGGATCAGCCATCCATAAATCACCAATACCATCAAAAGCCCATGAAAACATGGATTTGCTCACCATGAAAAATTCTAAGCTTTGCTTTAAGGCAGGGTCAGAATGTTCTGGTTTTAATAAATAAGCATTGAGTTAAAGATAAGTTTTCACTTCTTGTTCAGTATTAGTTACAGAAAACACCTTTTCTGCCCCTTTCCTGTTTGAAAATTCTCACTTGTACATTTGCTCTGGATTGCAGTTGTGTGACCACTTCAGTCACATCCCATGAACTCCAGTGCTTCCCTGGGTTATTGGTGTAACACCTCTTCAGTGGCTTCCACCTCATCAACTGTATTGGCCAAGAGCCCAGCTGGGTGAAACAACAGGACACCAGCACAAAGCCAGGGCTTGTGAGGCACCCATCTTGGTGGTCCAGTGCCCGCTGCCCCTGGAGGAAGCCTGCAGTCTGGAACCAGGACCTCTTGCTGAGGAACCCAGGGAGCAGACACTGTGCTGTAGATGAATGGATGCTCTGAGTTGCTTTCAGCAGTTTTGCTGCACAAGTGATACATATTGGTATGTCAGCATCTTCCCAACGTTGTTTTGAAACAGCAAGTTGGTCAAGAACACATTTTGTTCCTGTTGTCTTGTATTATCACTCACTTGCTCAACAACAAAAAATGCCAAAACCCCCAAAACTTTATGTCAAAATCTATGAGTTGAGCACATAAATCTGCAAATAGTTGCTGTTTGTCTTCCTACTCTCTTGTCATAAAGAAATTGCTTAGGAAATAACTGTCCATGATAGTCCAGAATCAGCTGCTTTACACACATATCTGTGTAACATCAATTTCTTGTCGACCAACAGCAGTGCCTTTTTAGAGGAGCATAACTGCAGTGTGATCTGTCAGCCCTCACTGCAGCTATTTCATCCCCTGACCTAAATTTGGGTGTTTGTCACCACCATAAACACTACTACTATTTGCTTCTAAGATTAAAGGGGGAAATAATGTCTTTATCTGCCTACAGTTGTAAAGCTGTGCCAGAGTAGGTTTTATTCTGTTTATTACTTCTGCTGAGGGAAAAGAGTGCCCTTCCTCATATGGTGGTAATTTTAGTGCAGGCTAGATAAAGCATATATAGAAGTAAAATGCTGGGAAATAGACTATTCTGAAATTTGAACACATTTTCTTTAATCTCTTATTTCTGGGCTTTTTGTGGGTATTGTGTATCTTGGTTTAACTGAAGGTCAGTCTTGCATTTCTGTGAGAAAAATCAGTCTTGTTCTTTTCCTGGATGAAGTTGGGAAACCTCAGGAATCTCATGCAAGTAATTTTGTGAAATTTCCATCCCAGCTTCCCAGCAGTTTAGATGCAGTCTTAGTCATACTCTGAAGAATATTCTGCCACTTAAACAAGGAGTACTAAAAGAAAAACACCCTTCTTTCAAAGATGTCTGTTGTCTATGGGCCAATAACCCTTTTTGCTAAGGACTGAAAGGTAATTGCAAGCTCTCACAAATGTCCATGTATACAATGGGGATCCATTTTTGCTAGAATGGTATTTAACTGACTTTACTTTTTAGCTTCCTTGAGCCAGAACTCCCAGATAATTCATGCTGCCTACACATTAAATCTCACTTTGTCTAAGTTGGGTGAGCCGAGAACTTGCCAGGAGGAGTGACTCAGACATGGGGATAGCCTGGTTCCCATGAAAG
The DNA here is from genome assembly GCF_014805655.1 of Passer montanus. Taxonomy (NCBI): domain Eukaryota; kingdom Metazoa; phylum Chordata; class Aves; order Passeriformes; family Passeridae; genus Passer; species Passer montanus. The sequence continues at coordinate 1,303,032 of NW_024356838.1, read as the reverse complement.
TCTATCCCTCTAGGCTCTGTGGGTGCAGCTGGCTCCAGGACCGGGACCATAAACATAGGCACAGCCACAGCACTATATGCACGAGCTTAATTTGCCTCAGTTTCATGTGGTTTAACTAACAAATTGTTTGATGCAGAAAACCCCAACCCAGCTCTGTAGGAGGATGTGTCTCTCTTCTATTTATGCAGAAAAACTGTGAATCCCATAATCCAGTATTCCTTCTATTTCATCAGATGTCATGAACTGCCATTTCTGCAGCTGTCTCTGCAGGCAGAGGCTGGTGCTGCATTTACGGGAACTGAGCCTCTGCTCATTTACGCTGTAGGAGGGGCTTCCACAGATGTCCTTGAATGTTTTCTGCCTCTCCAATTGTGGTTCTCAGGAAGTAAAGCGGTTTTACAAGGACCAAGGTTAGCTGGAGCCAGGCTGTGCTTTTAATTCTGTAGTTTTACAATACTTTAATGTTGTAATGCTTCTCTAAGTAGATGTGAATGTGAGAGGAAGGGGAAAAAGAGAAATGAGGGAACTGGAAAGTTGGAGAGAAGGTGAGAAATGCACATAAAACAGGAAAGAAATGAACTTGAAAGCAGAACATGGAAAATAAAAATAGAAGCAGAAAGGGAAATTAAAAAAAAAAAAAGAAGCAAAAAAGACAATTAAAAAAATGTGATTCTATTTGTCATAAGTACTTGGCTCAGCTGCAACTGAGTCTGCAAGATGGAGACACTGATAGCCGCCAGTGCAGGAAATGGGCATTGCTCACTTCTTCACAGGCTCACATGCTACAACGGATGAATGAAGAAAGAGAAGCTTAGATAAATAGGGTAATTTAAACCTGCTAGGTGTCATTTGTCAATTTTGTAATATGTAATGAGATCCTATGGAAAATTGTGCACTTTTTGCTGAGATTTTCTTACTTTCATCTGCTGACTTTTGTTCTTATTTCTCTTACCCATACTACACATCCAGGGAAGTAGTGGATCTCAGAAACAACATGCTTATGATTTACTGGAAACTTGAATTTCATGCACTGGCATGTGGGAGAAGAATCTTCAAGTAAAAATTGTTAGATTGTGGTGGCTGGCTCTGACACAAATTCCGGGACAGTGGGAGCCTTGTCTGTGCTCCCAGGCTGACTGTGCAGCCCATGAGTAGTGGAGCAGGGAACCATCCAAACCCTTGGTGGTTGCTACTGAGCCTAAGGAGTATGTGGGCAAGTTCAAACCTCAGTTCACCCTGCAGGAAGGTCATTCCTTTCATTTGTGATCTTGTATTGAGGGGGCCAACAGCCTTTTGAGCAGAACGCCACAGTAGTCATTTAACCTCAGAACAAGAGGTGGTAGGGTTTCCTTCTTTTCACAATATGTGTATTGAAGCATCTGCCAGGAAGAAAATTAAGAAGTTAACCCATGTGTTAACTTCTTCCTCACCAAAATGGATTTAACTACCTCTCCCTCCAAACTGCAGCAGTCACTAGCTGTCCCATTGCTGTGGGACAGATCCTCTCCTTTTATCATTCATGATAACCAGGATGACGGGGGTCTCATATGGGAGAAAGTTTCATTGGTTCTCTTTCAGGATCATTAAATAATCACTGGATAAAACACCTACTTTCTGTCTAAATATGGGCTTGGGCTTGACTCTTGACTGAATGGCAAAGCATTTGAATTGTGCTTATTTTACAGAGCACATATTAAATAATAAACAGGATACAGGAATCTGGCTTGCAGTCAGAGGACATAAATCTTGTCCTGGAGGTCACCATCCTATGAGACGGAAGCAAACAAATCTATCTAAAAGCACAGTTTAAAAACTTCTTTTGCTGACTGACCAAACTATGTTCAAAGGAAGTTAGTTCACCATCACATTGACCTTTTCTTCTGTGAAGGTGGCTATCACTGATTCTGTTACAATAATTTCTCACTGCAAGCACTAAGGGTTAATATAGAAAGTATTTTAGTTTAGTATATGGCATTTGTACTATCTTAACCCACTCTAAATAGTCTATTTCATTTTTACTAATTAAAGCTGTCTTCATCTGTGCAGGTTTTACAAGTGATAAAAAAAAAGGCAAGAAAACTTAAATATATCCTCAATTTCAGAGGAGCTGAGCACACTGCAACAATTGTGAACTTCAGTGGGAATACAAAGAGTCACTTCTGGAATCAAGGCTTCATAGAGGTATGTAAATATTCTCAACTTCACCTGGCAGCAGGCTCTGTCCTATTGAAAGGGATAAACTTCCAAACAATTTAACTGTTTTTCTCCAGAAGTCCATCAAGTTTGAAAATATTTTTCCAATATAATTAATGTAATTCCAATGTAATTAATTAGGTGAAAGAAATCAGCACATTTAAATGTTTCCACATGATGGCTGCATAGATGTTTTCCTTTCCCTTCAACAAAATCAGCAGCTTAGACTGATTTTTTTGTAGCTGTTTTTTGAAATAATTCCATTTTAGAACTGAAAAAGAGATTAAAAAAACCAAAGCAGAATTAAGAGATATTTTCAAATGCTTTGGAGGGCAGAGACTTGTACATATTGGAATAGAAAGAGGAAAAAAAACCCCAGCAGAGGTAATAATAAGAATGTTTCAGCTGAGAATTCAAGAGTGTGTAGCAAGATCACTGGTAAAACTGAGGAGCTGAAGTTCAAAGCCCAGAGCTGTGATGTGGGGAATATGTGGGGATAAAAAGATGAAAGGTTTGACTAGATAGAAGGCCCAAGATTTGCCAGTCTTTACGAAATGTAATTAATTTTTAAGTCCTATTTTGAGTTCATACAGTTCAGCTTAGCTTACAGAATCTTTCTTTATAGTTTTACATCTGTTAATTTTATTATGAAAATGAACTCTCCCACATAGCAGAGAATGCTAGCAATCCTGTTCTGATAAGAGATATTTATACAGCACCACCAAATCACTTTAACATAAGGGGGCCATGTGCTTATCCTCATTTCTGATGACGAGTCCACTGTAGCTATCTAAGATTTGTCAGCACTTGTTGATATTCCCTGTTCAGGCAGGGTCAGTGCTTTCCAGTGCTACTTCAGAGCAACAACTTTGACTTACTTGGATATTCTGTGAATTTAGTTGCTGTGAATTGAGACTCTTTCTTTGTGCTTGCAGCTTAGAATAGAGAGGTGCTGATATATGGACATTATGTTTATACTCACTGCTTACTCTTCCTTCCTTTCTTTCCAAATGATATAATTTAATAATAATTTTAATTTATGTCTATTGCTCAAGTTCCATCTTCAGTTTAAAAAATGTAAATTCCCAGTCATGGTTTCATCATATTAAAAGCAAATATTTGCTATTTTATGAATAGCAAATGAAGCCTTGACTGCTGTTTCTAAAACACAGTATAGTGGAATTTGTCTTAGTCTGCACAGACATTTTCTGTAAGACCTATTCTGTTAAAAAGTGAATGCTTTATTCATCAGTTTTTTTAATGGAATGCAATACCAATATAAGAAAGAAGTAACAGAAGCCTGACTTTGTGCTGATGCTACAAACATTAATAGCTGAGAAAACATATGATCTACTAGAGCATTTCTGGATTACAAGAGCTGGATAAACTTCAAGTCAGTTGGCTTTGTATAAACTAGAAGAGTGCAATGCATGTAAAATTCTGTTTATAGAGTGGTTTCCATATGAAAAAGAAAAAAACAAGCCCTGTCACAAATTGTCTTTTTATACAGGAATCATTTATCTGGTAATGGAAGTCTAAAGTAGCTAGAAAAATATCTCTGGAAGGAGAGAAAGAAAAATAACATTAGATGTTTTCTTTTAATGGATCTTTGAAACTTGTATGGTGTGACATAAAATGTCTAAAATTCAATCCTAAAAAAGTTTCATGTGAAGAAAAAAGGTTCCGTTATTATCTGAAAGTGTGATTTTCAAATAAGAGTTCCTTGTTCTAGTGGATGTCCTATCATAATGGGATCCCAAAATATTTGGTAAGAGTTCCTTGTTCTAGTGGATGTCCTATCATGGGATCCCAAATTCTTTGCATTTGGAAAGCATTGCACAGAAAGACTCCTGGGCAGAGGAGAGACAGTTGGGTGGGACAAAAATTCAGTCACACAGCTTGCACTGGGACGTTCTCCAAAGGCACACTCCACAAGGGCTTTTAGCTTTTAAGTGCACTTATCAGTAGGCTTCCTAAGCCTTGAACTTTGGTCTTCAAGGCAACAGAAAATCTGGGATTAAAAGAAAAAATCTGGTTCTGCCCAAGTTTATGCAGGACTGCATTCTCACTTGTTTTACCTGCCTTTACTGACCTTTCTGCGCTCAAATATTAGGGAAGCACTTTTCAGCTGACCTATTTTACTTGATTACTAGATATTGATATTACTTCCCATTCTCTCCAATCACGAACAGATTTGATGTCTGTGTTTGCAGTCACTTCTTTTGAATTCAAGCTGTAGCTCTAATTCTAAAATTTCTTAATTGTTCCCATTCTAAAGAATTTGTGTTGGCAATTTTTCCCTATATACACCTTTGTTTTGTGTAATGTTTTATTTAACCTCTGGTTGATTTCAGCATTGCCACTTATAGATAACCCGTGCTGGAATATTTTAGAGAATTTAGAGAATTCTTCCACACTATGTTTGGATAATGATTAGTTTCCAGATAGGGATTTGAGAATCAGAGGATGAGGTAGGAAGGGATCACAGGTGGGCTCTGGTCAAAACTGCTGCACAATGCAGGGTGAGCCCTGAGCTCAAGCTGGGTCAGTCAGGGCTCTGGCCAGCCTGAGAATCTCTCATTTCTGTTTCTCACCCTTTGCCACACACCATGGCCCTGTCTCCATCTCCTCCCTCACCCCTGTGCAAGCACTGGCCATTTGCAGGTAGGTCTCAGCCCATTCCCTCCCCAGGCTGAGCGAGTCCACTTCCCCCAGCTCCTCCTCACAGAGCTCCAGCCCCAGACTAACTTCACCACTGGTGTTCTCCTTGGATGGGCTGGATGCAGTGGTCTCAACATGGGCTAGAAAACAGTGAATGTGCCACTAACATTTCAGTGACCAGAACGAAACAGCCGGGCTCAGAAGAGGAACAGTCACCAGACGATCTAAGGGCACAAAAGGAGAAAAGGTTCAAAAATATCTTTTTTGAGAGGAACAGAGTTCAGTCAGAACCAGAGTGCAGTAATTTATGGAGAAAGTTTTGTAACTGGCTGCATATAATGCCCGTATTGTTTGTCTTGCAACTTCAGTCCCCACATACCTGAGTGAAGTGCCTCTGATCATTGCATTCATGCAATCACAATTGCCTTTCATGCAAGTACACCAGAGACAGAGTTGGAGAGGATTTATCCCATTTCCTTGGTACACAGAACTTCTGAGTCATTGCCACTACTTGTTTGAGCAGTACTAAATGTAAGCATCTTAGTTGTATCTGTACACCCACACTGAAGTTTTTATATAAGATTCAAATGTGCCTGATTAACATAAGAAAACCCAGTGCATATTTGTGGAGCAGGTGCAAGCAATGTCTCATCTCTTCCTGAACAAAAGGTTAATACATTCTCTCTAAGTGACTTAATCCAACCTTATAGTTAAAAAATTTGTGATTGTAAATGGATGAAAATGAAAGTTAAAAAGCTTCCAGTAATGCCCTCTAAATATCAGTTAATATTCAAAGAGGGCAGGATGTTTAAAATAAACAAATTACAACAACGAATTTGCACACACTGCATTAATTTTGAGAATTATTTATGCTGTAAAATTTAAGCTTAAATACATACAGCATCTGCAGTGTAGGAGTGTGAACTAACAAGGTCTCCAGCTCGTGTTTTGACTTTGATTTAAAATCAAGTGAATTGAAAGTAAATGTAAGCCTGGAGGATTTAAGTTTTATGGTACAGAATCCCATTGAAAAGGGAATGTAGAAAGCTGGTAGAATATGAATGATAGCAGTTATCCCAAAATTCATTTTATGGTTTTTATCATCTCAGTTAAAATTTGTTCCAGTATATATGTTATGAAGACTAATTATGATATGTAGAAAAAGAAGAGGTATTGCAATAAACATTTCCTGGTAAGAGGTTACCATGAGGTGACAGGATGAGAATTGGGCCTGGGTAACAAAATTCTGTGTGTGTAGCAGGGGCAGGGGGGTAACAATTATTTGGGGAATTTAATCCCATTAAGGAGTAAAACCTGTTGTGGATGATTCCTATCTAAAGCTTTTCTGATCCTGAGGAGAAAAAGGTTGCATGGAAATCCTTGTCAAATCAGCTCCAGCCTCCTCCAGTGCAGGAAGCCCAGCAGGGATGGCAGTAGGGACAGCCCTCACAATAAGGCAAGCAAGGAAGGGGCAGCTCTGCAGCCTCTCCCCTGCCACTGCTGGCCCCAAGGTCACAAGGAGCGAGGGCTGGGTGCCTGACCAGGCCTGCCAGGAAACCAGCAAGGACTGCCAGTTAGTGATGACAGCTGCTCTGTGGAACAGACTTTCATATTTAGCTTTCATATTTTCCAGATTCTGTACTGCATTAGTGGATAACTCTAAACGTCATATGAAGTGTCAGCAAGTTCTCTTCACAGTTTACTCAGACAAAACAATCCTTTTCCAGCCTGACAACCAAGGACAGCGTTGGAGCTTCAGGCCCAAAAAGTGCAAACCACAGTGAATTGAGGAGAGCTGTCTGGGAGGATGGGACTGCATAACCTGGAGCTCTAATTGGATAATTAACCCCAGTATGTAAATGGACCAAAACTTAGGAAAGTGTGAAAACTCATGACCTGGCATCCATCTTGGGTGGAGCCACAGCCAGGCTCTTGTATTGTCCAAGGTGTGTCCTTTCAAGGCCTTTTAAAAAAACCCTACTTTATTCCTTTAGATCTGTCTAGCCTCTGTTCTAGGTATCCTCTCAAGGCATCACTGGTAACTGGGTTTGTTAATCTTTGTTAAATGTGTTGGCTGAGCATTTACATGTTTTTCTATGTCTGGAAGACAAAAATTGCACTTCAATTCTTCAATGAGATTTTTTTGTTCAACTCAATTTTGGTTTATTTAGTGATTTTTTAAAAATATTTTTTTAAATTTTCATTGGTAACAAAGTCTGTACATTCAAAAACCAAGTCAAGTATATTAATCTTTTGAATGCTGAAAACAGGTAAAGATCCATTCAAATGTGGTTTTAAGATCTTGTTTTCTTAAGCACAGATAGCAATTTCTTTGGGATTTTCTTTCAAGTTTTTTGTTGGTTTTTTTTTTTTAATACATTCAGAATTCTTTAAAAAAGGAAACACAGATAATCATTACCAGCACGGCTGAGTAACTCAGAGAGGTGTTCTTCAAAGGATGTAGAATCTGTGTCCCACAATTACTTCAGTGGGTTACTATTGCCCCCTTCAGACTACTGTCAGTACTAGAGAAAAATAATTAGTTGGAAATTAATAGCATTCCTTTGCACTACAGAGGAAACCCTATGAAGACAGATACTGCTAAGTAGATAGTTGATGAACTTTTTTGGATATTAGCAAAGGTTTTTCCTGGTATTAGAAATGTACAGTAATGCATTAAGTAATTATCTTAATTAGTACAGCAACAATACCTCAAGTTGCATCTTTAGCAGTTAGATTCAAAAGTCACAACTGAGGGGAAAAAAAATCTTAGAACGATGGCTGCAGGATGGGCTGAGAAACTTGGAAATCACTCCCAGCTTCCAGAGTGCATTTATACAGTCTTCCTTAAGTGATTCCAACTCCTTGATTTGGGTCTTCATATACAAAACCAATGGTGCCCTATTTCTCCTTTCTTCCTTCTACTTTAGAGGAAGTTTTTGTAGCATGATCAACACCAGCCTGGTAGAAGCTCTTCTTTACTTAATGCCCAGATAGGGGACAACACGCTTGGATTTTATATGCCTACACAAATTGTGTGTATTTACAGTGCTCCATGTCCATACACACAGGTACTGTGTCTATATGTGTGTTCAACAGCACCCTACTGTCAGCTGAAATTAAATACTCCCCTCAAAAAGAACACCACCTCAGTGAACATGTAGCCTCAGTTAGTATGCTCAGTGACAAGGACAACTGTAGCTAGAAAATAAAATGTTATCATGGAGCTAATACTTGGTGTCTGGGCTGTAATGTGGTACATTGATTTAGCTTGCCTGAGCATCTATTATAAAATAGATGAAAAAAGAAGATTTAAAATATTATCTTATGTATTGAGTCTTCTTCCTGTAGGGAGAAAAATAAACTATGCTGCTGAAAATTTATTTTGTATCCACCTTCCCCAAGCACAACCTGCTGAGGTAACAGCAAATATAAATACCAGCCTGCTATAAGGTGATACTGCTTTATTATTTAGCAAATGGCCAAGGAAGAACAGCAATACAGATTTGATGGTGCATTTCATTCCATGTACCTCATAACATAAAGGTTTCCAGAGAACAAAACTTACAGTTTTTAAAAGTGAAAGAAATACGGAACTAAAATAGTTATTTTCTACTTAGGTAAAGTTCAAAGCCTCTAACTGAAGCTCTTGCATACATACAGTATATGCTATTTGCTGTCCTGTTGCTACTTGTTTTGCTGCTAATAGTAAAAAAAAAAACCAAAGTAAAGTTTTCATTTTTCACATGACAGATTTTCACCATACCAAGGAAAAGACTGACATCAACCTTCAAGTTAAATCACTCTGATGTGACAGAAGGCTCCTCCTCTTCAGGCAGATCATACATCCAATGAAGTGTAGTGCAATACATCACTGAGGTATGCTGAGTGTTGCTTTTGGCAGCTTGCTGCCTTTTCTTTTCTTTTTTTAACACTGTAAATTTGAGTTTATCATCCCCATTCCTTGGCACTCAATGATGTAGGTATCATTACCGGGGTCTTCGTCTTCTGATTTTGTCACAGTAAATTTGGCCTAGAAGAGGATTAGAAATACATCACTAATTAAGTTATCACATATAGCAGTTTAAATATTGAGTATCAGATATCCAATAATTGTATTGCCACGTGTTTATGCTATTACAGCTTTGACAGATTTAGTTCAAGAACCCATTTAAATAAATGTGGTAAGAGTAGTATCTAATTATTCTAAAAGCCTTTAACTCTCGAGTATGCTCACTTTCTACAGGAAAACTTCCAGGTAAATACTATAGCAATTGTTTTATCAATGCTTGTCCTCCATGATCAAGTTCAGCTTGCACTGCCTGATGAACTGTACATTGCCAAATTACTGGAAGAAAATTGATAGCTAAAACTTCCTGAATGTTTGGACTCACCTTTGTTAGCTGCTCTGCAAAGTGTATAGCTGTTTGAGTATGAAGTGTAATTGGTCCACTTTTCACTCTAGACACTCCTTTTGCTAATGCCATAAAAATGATCAGCTGAAAGGGAGGGAAAGGTAATTATTAAGTCATTCTTCAGATTCTAGGAATTTATTGATTAAAAAAACCCAACTAAAATATGCAAAATGTCAGTTAATATAAAAATTTAGTCTTCCAAGTTCCATAAAAGTTTCATGAAGCTGACTTTGAAGAGTGATCCATGGCTCTAGAAGTTTGGAGATTGCTACTGTAATGCCTATTACAGAAGGGCTACTTTTCCACACTGGAGTTTGCCCCTGAATTCCTATTACTGAATTCCTGGCCCTGAATTCCTGTTACTACATTTAACTTGGCTCTTCCCCACCATATTACCCCAAAATTCCCCAAAGTCACATCAGACTCCAGATTAGTAGTTTACCCACATGGAGAGAAACTCAGGAAGAGGTACTTTAATTCAAACACTTCCTGATCACATATTTACCAGACAGACATCTAAAAACCTTTGGTTTGACTTAAAAACGTCACCATAACAAGAATACTGCAAGGTGTGACTAACTCTGTGCAGTTCCCACACACAGTGACTCTGGCTGTGGCTTGTTCCCATCAATGGTACTTGCATGCTTTGAAAACAGTAGGTGAGTCCAAAACCCAAATACTTATTATACTACATAATATTAATGTGTGCCCAGGTGTTTACAGCTAAGAGTTAGCATCATCCTAGCTGAACCAGCCCAAGATTCTTATCAGGCTAAGATAAGGCAGTGGAGAGCCTTCATGATCAAATGAAATTAGGAGAGCAAGATAATTGGGAGCATGTCCTAAATATTCTCTAATGCCTTCCCTTAGTATCAATCTATATATGCAAGGAGGGAGCTATTATCACTGCACTACATGGAATGCCAAATAGAAGCCAATTCCTGCCTCTTTCTTCCATACTTACTGAGGGTTAGAGAAAGGGGTGGTACAATGCTAAAAGCATTTGTGGTTCCTAAAAACTGTATGTAATTTGCTAATTTTAGTGATGTTGTGACTACACATCTCTGAGACTAACTAACGTCTTGTTCCTTCCCTATTCAGATCTATATTGTTTACAAGTAGTGCATGCATGTTCTTGCTACTTCATGTAAACACATGCAGGAACCTTACTTGGTCTTGCAGAGAATCATCCACAGTCCCACCATGTTTAAGATTCTGAAGCAGCATCTCAGCTGCTTCAATGCCAACCTTGTCAGCATTCTTTCCTAAGACAGAAATCAGAAAGCTGAAAATTACTATTTCAAGTTTTAAAAGTTAAAAAAAAAAAAAACAAACCTAGAAAGCAACCCAAGAAATTGTCAACTTTTTAGATCTTATTTTCTTTCAACCTAATGCTGCCTCAAATGTCTGCTTATAAAAACCTTTCCCATCTTATGCTCATATATAGTTCATACTTCCTAAGCAGTGGAAAGAAAGTAGCTTCATTTAGTCAGAAAAACATTTTATTCAAATAATTTAAAACCAAGATCACTTCCATTCATTTTAATCTAGATTCACTCTTGAGCAAAAACTTCAAATGTAAAACACAAAGGCTATGCTCCTAAAGTTCAGAAATATTTCCAGTGATTCCCCATTCTGGTACAAGGTAAAGTTAACAGTTCTGTAATTTTTTAAAATTTCCATTTACTATGTTTTAAATCTGCTAATTTCTGTTGTCCTTTATTTCTGAAAGCATATATTTAAAAATGAAGCATTCAGAGCATCAGATCTTTAAACAGATGATAACTTAATATACCAATAACAAATTGGAATCTGAAGTAAGTCTCAGAGAATTAATGGAATTCTTACCTCTCTTGCCAAGTGATGACCCAGCTAACAAACAACCCGTTGAGGTCTCTGCAACAATACTAAGCAGAAAACAAAAAATAATTAAAATCAAAATCACTCATATTACAGTTTATTTATCAGTTATGTAATCAAGATCCAGCTAATTAACCAAAAAGATCAGAGGTAACAATAGGAAGCTTGGACTCACATTATTCCACTTCCAGTCCCAACAGCTTGATCATCAGGTTCTCTGACAGGCTGAATGTTAATGTACAGGTCTCTGATTTCTCTTCTGATGCATCTCACTGCTGCTGCTGACATGTCTTTTGCCAGCTAACAAGACAAGACATAAACCCAGTAATTAAATTATGTAATATAGCAATACTTTTTCCTCATAAATTCAATTATTACAGTTAATCCCCAAATTACCCCTTTATTAATTAGAAAAAAAAAAGATTGTAATAAACCCCTACAAGCAAGAACTAAATGTGATTTTTTTTCTGAAAGTTTTTCTACAAAATAAAGTAACATTAAATCCTGTAAAAATGACAGCTTTAGAAATGTATGTAGAAATATCAATATCAATAGAAATTCAAGAACTTTTCTTCATTCATAGAGAAAGAAATTTTATTTTAGTCTTGTTGCAAAACTTTAGATTCTAAAAATAACCCACCCCAAAGCCAAGTGCAAAAACCCCACCCCACAATTATTATGTACAGAATATACTCTGTAAGAGCCAATACACAGATTAACAATTTTACATTACAAGCAAATGGAGACATACGAAGCTTATCCCATTCCTGTGATCTAATTACAGCTATATTCACAGGTTTGCAGATTTTAAGACCAAAACCAGGAGTCCTGAGTTTTTCAAAAAGTAACTCAGCTTCTCTTCTTCCTTCCTCTACCAATTCCTAGCCTGTATGTGAGAAGGAACCTCAAGGAGATCCCAGCACTCAGGACAGGAAGAATAGAAAGGAGATATAAAGGAGCAAATTTATCTCCTTTTATTTTTGGCTAAACCTACCCTTAACTTGTTCTAATACCCTTAGCAATGGTTGAAAAACTTGTTGTAGACTGGCTCCACCTATTACAGTGCTCATAAATTTATGAACAAGGGTCCTAATTTCAGATTTAAAACAATACACATGAAGAATACATAAATCAAATATAAGGTATCCCTCAATATATGCCAAAGACTTTTGAATAGTCCTATGAAGGATGAGGATACAGTTCTCATTTCCTGTTTTAGCTCTACACTGCTGTGCAATGAATGAATTTTAGGTATGTCCAATATAAAATTCTACAGCCTCAGTAACTGAAACCATTTAATAAGGTTGCTTAGCTTGTGTAAGACTGCAAAAGGAAATAGAGTAGAAGAATGTTGAGCAGATTGCATGCAATTTTTTATGGCTATTATAAAGTTGGATGCTACCAGAGCCATGATAAGCACTTACTTTGATAGGCAGTGCTCCAGCAACAAATGCCCTTCCATAAATCTTTGTCACTGTGCCACGTTCTGTCAAGTTTATTGGGCTCAGCTCTTTGACTGGAGACATCTGGACCACAACTTCACCACCTCCTTGAGGATAGTAGCCCCTATTTAGAAACAATAATTGGACATAATTAAATGCAATGATCACAAGGAAACCAAGAAAAGAGCCAGGAGGCTCTTCACATACTTTTCTATGTATTTTTATGTTCCCTGTTACTGTACATACAAATTTTCTTGATGTGTGCCTTAGAAACCCTTATAATGGAATTAGGCTCTTTAACAGTAATCCTCTGTAATTCACATCTTAACTTCCTAACACCAACCTAACTGGCTCCTTGGAAAAAGCTGAGTAATGCACTGTCTGTTCAGCATGTGCTCCCCTCAGGGGAGCCAACAGGAAACATTACACAGCAGCTGTAGACTCAGCAATGAAAAGAAAAGACAGCCAAGAACCCTATCCCATTCATCACATGTGACACTACACACAGGGACAGCTAATGCAGATTAGTTCATGTATTATAAATTCACCCCTCAGTTTGATTGAGAGCCCCTTGTGTGTGCCTCTGCTCACACATGGGTTCAGTAAGGCCCAGCTCTGCTGCACAGCTCCACAACTCACCTCCTTTTTATGTCACACTTAAATGTGAAATTGAACTTTTCGACTATTGGCTTGAAAACCTGAAAAGTAAACATATAAAAACAGACAGTGAATTTATTTTGCACTGATAATTTCCCGCTATGTTATGCAATCTTAAAAGAAAAAAAAAAAGCTCAACACAAAAATTTCAGTTGCATTATTAAAAAAAAAAGATAGCCAGTCTCATCCATCCTCGTACTTCATTCTCAATGTCACTTTGTGTAAAAGGATTTTCTTACAGAAAAAATAAGAGTACTTCACAGCACTTCTAGAAAAAAGAACACATTTTAAGTGAAATTTTCTGTAGTAATTAAAACCAAAGAGACTATTTGCCATTTTGCCATTTCAGGAAATTCCATGAAACGCTGGTTGCTCTCTACATCCAGTACACTAACAGTGTTATATTCCATGATCACAAATAGACTCGCAGTAAGACTCGCAGTGAGAGCAACAGAGGAACAGCAGTTACATTGCACACACGTTCAGGGAAGAGGCACCAAGGCAAAGGAACTTCTCCCTACCATGACTGTGTAGTCTATCTGAGGAGCCATCTCCGCATTAGTCCCACCTTTTAAATGAAGCTCTGATGGGGAAGCAGCAAACAGCACACAGGGCATTGCTACCTGCATCAGTAGACACACACTCCTAAAAGCAATTGTAAGATACTCAAATGTCACACATTCATAATCCATAGAATTCCAAAGAATCATTATATATCAAAGAACATTTAAAAAATAAAATACAAAAGTAAATGTTCTAGTAAAATTATATTAAAATTATTAGTCTTAAAAGACACCACTTTAAAACTTCATGTCCTTAGCAAGCCTAAATATGAAAGTTTTAATTTCACAATAACTGCATCTTTAATAGTTCTGTTTGAAATAAAGTTATGTATCTTCCTTAATATAATGATGAAAACTGTGGGTTTAGGTAGCAGAAAAGGCTTAGGCAGCAGTAACATTTTAATACATGAATATGTTCCCATTTTCAAAAGAGCAATATGACATACTGTGCTACTATGAGCATAAGTAAAATGTCAAAATTTACCTCATTATATGGTGTTTATTTCAGACCTCATGGGTGTGAGATACTTATCTAATTTAATGCATTTGGTCTGGTATGTAACACACTAATGTGAGGAAATTACACCTGAAGTTTTAAAGTCACGGGCAGCTGTTTTTTTCATTACATGAACCAAGCATTCAGCTTTTATATCAATCAGACTTTTAGACTTCACATGTACTTCATGCATCTCCTGCCTACACTACAGGTTCTTTGGTCACATAAATCTAGCTTGGGCAGCACATATCCTGGGTCACTACCAAAGTATAAATGTTCTTCCCCCCCTCATTGTGTAATTTTTAAAGTTATCAGAAGCTGGTGTACAAAGACATACCCTGCTGTTTTTGTATCTGCTATGTGGGTTCCGCCTTTGATCTTCCCAGGAGTGAAGGTTATTTCTGTTGAGCCAATTTCTCCACCATTCAGCTTCCCATCACACAAATCTCGAATGATCTCCAATCCAGACAGATGCTGAGGTCTTAGAGTGACAATACACAGTTAAAGACACATACAAGTAGACTACATGCTTATGTTACATTAAAACAACCACTGAACACCAACTAAAAAACTACAACTGCAAATTTCGGATCAGAAATTCACTCTGGTTGCTGCAGTACTTCTGAGATCACAGGAGCCAAAGGAGTAGCATTCAGGCCATACTAGGATATGCAGGATTCTGGTATCTTTTCCACTAGAATGGGCCCAAGACAGATAGACGAGATACCAGAGCAGCCACTTGTCCTAATGTGATAAATGCTTGGACAGAAATGCATTGGGATAACGATGGCAACACTGGCTGAGCCAGAACCGGTTGCAGTGCTACAAGAGAGTTAAGAGGTTTACTGTGCACTTGCCTTGTGCTTGTTTCCATTTGTTAGGGTAATCTAAATAGGAAATACACCAACTGTTCGTAACACTGGAAATACGCTAACTGTATCAACACTAGGATGTGCATTAACTGTTCTTAGCACTGTACGCTCGGTAAGCCATGCTTTGCTCAGGCATTACATCAGTGTGTTCCCTGTGTCAAAGCGTGTTCCTCTCAGCACCTGTGCAACCATTTCCGAGGCAGCGGCCGGGCCGCGCCCTCACCTGCGGCCCGGGGCGGGACCCGCGCTGAGGGCACCGGCAAGAGAACCGAGCCCGCTTCACGCCGCAGCGTTCCCTCTCACTCCATGAGAGCCACAGACGGGATTTTCTAGCAAAAAGGCTCTTTTGAAGCAATAGAAAAGCAAACGTTTCAGACGAGAGCAGCCGAGGCCTTGCGTGGCCGTGGCCCAGCCCGGGGGGGCCCCACACGCCGTAAGTGACCGGCTGAGGCCGCGGGACCGCCCGGGAGGGTCTCACCTGAGGCCGGGCTGGCTCCGCCCGGCGCGGATCCGGCGCACCCGCAGCGGCAGCCCCAGCAGGCAGCTCAGCGCTGTGGACACCCGCAGGATCTGCCCGCCCTGCACGGAGAAACGGCGCTCGTCAGGCGCTACGGCACTTCCCGCCCACCCGGCCGGCCCGTACCGCTGCCCGGTGCCAGGTAAGCCGCGGCCCGCTGGCGCTCACCCCCTCCATGATCCCGCCGTCTATCTCCACCCTGTCCCCGTCCATGGCTGGCGATGAGCGGTGTCTCTCGCTGAGGCCGCGCCGATGGGATCCCGGCGGGGCCCTAAACACGGCGAGACCTCGGCGAAGCAGCCCCGGGGCCAGAAGCGCTTAACGGCGGCGGCGCGCCCGGGATGCTGCGGTAGCGGCACGGGGGGCGGGCGGCGGTGCCGGGCAGGCGCAGAGCGGAAGCGCCTCCCTGCCCGCCGCCGGGGGTTGGTCGGGGCGGCTCCGCCGCGGGGAGGAGCCGCCGGCGGGCTCGGCGCTCCGGCGGGGGCCGGGAGTAGCTCCATTGTCCCCCCGGTACTGACCGCGCTCCGCAGGAGGCAATGCCTTTCCCCTGTCCCGAGGGCCGGAGCGGTAACAACCGAGAGAGCTCAGAGCTATGGGTGCAGCGCTGCCGCCGGAGGAGAGCGGCCGGACTGCTGCCCTCCTCGTTGCGAGCTAGTTTGCTGCAGAATCACAGAATTAATTAGGTTGTAAAAGATCTCTGAGATTATCAAGTCCACCCCATGAGCGAATACCACCATGTCAACCATGGCATTAAGTACCACGTCCACTCTTTTCCTTAAACACCTCTAGAGTCGGTATCTCTACCACCTTCCTGGGCAGCCCGTTCCAATGTCTAATCACCCTTTCTGTGAAGAGATTCTACGTAATGTTCAAGGTAACCTCCCCTGGCCTATTTTAAGACTATGCCCTGTCGCTCGTCAGCTGGGAGAAGAGGTCGACCCCCAGCCGGCTACAACGACCCTTCACCACGCAGAACCGCAGACACGGGCGTGTTGCTCTGGCAGGCGCGCTCGGGACTTTAATACAGGTGTATGGGGAATGAATGGCCGGGCTCTCCGCGCTGCCCTTCCCGCTACCGCCGCCCGCGGCTGCGGCCCGGGAGCCCCGCACGGCTCTCGCGGTCCCTCCCGTGGGCGTGTGCAGGCCCCGAGCGCCTCCCGGCCCGCGGCCCCCGCCCGTCCTGGTTGGCTGTGGCGGCGCGGCCGCCGCCGGTTGGCTGTGCCGGGGGTGTGTGCGGGGCCGCTCCGCCCGCGGGAAGATGGCGGCCGTGACCGCGCTGAGGAGCAGCTGCCGAGCCGCGGGGCGCCTGGTAAGGGGAGCGGGGACCCCGCGGGCGGCGGCGCTCCCGGCCGGCCGGGGTGGAGAGATAGCTCCTGGCATCCCCGAGCGCTGCTCCTGCCGTGCGGCGGGCGCACCGCGCCTCTGCAAACACGATGCGCTCGCCGAGCTGTCGCCTCGGCGGTGTCCGGGGCCGGGCAGCGCCTCAGCTCCCTCCCCGCTGTGCGCTCTCGTGCTCCGCGCGGGTGACCGGGACCCCGGCGGGGCCTGGCACCGCCCGCCCCGCGCTGCACGGGGACCCCCAGGGCTGGCACCCTCTCCCCGCTCTGCCCTTGCCCATGCTCCCTGAGAAAGAAACGTGTGCCTTTCTGTGATAAAACAGTGACATCCTGCTCTTCTGTTATTTCTAAGTCATCCCATTATTGCTTTGCCTATGCCTTGCTCTGCCATCACCGCTTCTCCGCCCACACATCAGCTCCCTTTGCATACCGCATCTGCACGGAGACGGTGTGGATACACAGACAAAAAAGGGAAACGTATTTCTTTGAATCCCAGGAGCCTTGATACTTGAAAAGTAGTTGAGATAGCTTGCCATAAGAAGTTAATCTATGTGGTTGCCTTTTTGAGATACTTACAGTTTCGTGAACATAGTTCATGTTTTCTTCTGTCTTCTTGTATTATAGTCTTCTTGCTATTGTGAAGAGTGTTGATTTCCAATTGTGTCATCCCTATTTTGTGGGATGTCAGAGAAGAAATAATTTTTGAAATTTAGAAACAGAATTAAGGATCAGTTCCAGTTTCTAGTATATTTTTTCTCTTAATAGTTCATATTGTAATTTTAAGGCATAATGATGAGGAATTTTTAAATGATACTTTTGTAATCTGGCTTTCAGCCAGTAACTTATAAGTATAAATAATTTTACTAATTAGGAGCATTGAAAATAGCACTTTCTATTAAGTTGTGTTTCTAACCTTCTACTCTTAAATCCAGAGGGAGATTCTGATAAGATGAAAATGCTCATCTTATCTATGTACATGCTGAACTATAGAATTGGCTGGTTTATAGTGTGTGTTTCCTGCAAGCACATTTTGAATCTGTGTGAAGTGGTAGGGAATGGCAGTTACCTGGACACTGGGATGTGAGCCAGGTATTTGGATGAGGGTGACATTGGATTAAAACACATTACCAGGGATGTTGCTTTAGTATATAGGTAAATGTACAGGGAAATACAGAATATATATGCAAAACACATCTAATGTGAGGAAGTGTTCATTAAAATGACTCAGTGGGACAGAAGTCAAGAGAGTTCAGCACTTCAATATCCTTTAATGCAAAGTCATTGCCTGTGAGCATGAACTGTTCAATTTGGCTTGGAAATTCAGTGTTACTCCATCAGGTAATCAGTTCTCTGCAGGCTGCTTACAAATATTTTGGTCTGAGGCCAGCATACATTTTCAGGATCAGTGGTAGTTTAGACAACCGGAGTTGACTTGTTTTTAAGGAAAGAGCCAAAGCTGAGCCCGAGGGCCAGGGCAGCTCCCCTGAGTGCACTCAGCTGCCCCTCGGCTGGGGTCAGACACAGCTCTGGCAGCCAGGCTGGTGTGGCCTCAGGCCCAGCAGGGGACTCGAGTGGCCCTCGGGTCCTTTTTCCAGAGTCACTCTGCACGTCCCAGGCTTGCACAGGACAGGTGTTCCCTTGCTGTGGCAGTATTGCCTTTAAGTTGCTGTTTAGGGCAGTAGTAGCCACATTAACAAGCTTAGTACTAGCAGTTATCTTTGGGGTTAACTGATAGATTTTTACAGACATCAAAATATGTAAATGGGTATGCTATGGATGTTAGAGCTAATTTTGTCTTTTGTGTGCCATTTTTATTTCCTTGTTTGGCATTACACCAGTATTATGGTGATTAAATGCTGAAATTGTAAGCACAGTCTCTTTGTTTAATGGATTTTAATTTTTTCCTTGTTAGTAAGGAACACTGCTCTGTGAAGAGATTGTGTCCTGTATTATTACTTTAACATACTAGCACAGCAACTTTTTGGTAGAGAACGTGCAAAACTGAAAACCAAAAAGATTATGTTTTTTAAAATGCAGTAGTTTTGAATTATTCCTACAGATATAATATGAAACAGCATGGGTACTCTGCAATAACAACACTAGTCTCTTTTTTTGGCAGTGACATTACTAATTCACTACCTGCATTGGTAACCAAAGGTTAAAAATCACATGGAAATCATTGTGAAACTTCACATTTAGAAATAGTTCAGAGATTTGATGTGCTCCTTGTGATCATCTTCACAGGTAAATACTGAATGTTTTTCATTTAGGGTCATGTAAAGAGAAAAGAGAGTTTTTACAAGTTTGTGACAAAAAAGATCTAGTTAAACAATTCTTTTCCGTAACATTTTTATGTAAACATGTAACCTTCAAGTGGGAAGTAACCCAGAATTAAAAAAAGAAGAAAAATAGGATTGTGAAGATGTACATTGTATACCAGATTTGTAATTTAATGTGAGTTTTAAATGTATTCCTAAAGTATGATTTTTCGTAGCTTGAAGTTGCCATGTTACCTGATTGTTGAATATGGAAAGTTGTTTGGAGAACTAATGAAAAGATTTTCTATTTGCTTGTTATAGGAATTAGAAAAACACTAATTCTAAATCAGTAGGTACCATCTTAGTGGCAGGCAACTTAAAGGTAACAAATGATATAACTTTGTTGTGTCCATCATGGTAGACTGTGTTGTAGAAATGTTTGTTCCTTAAAGAAAGGGGATATTAAATATAACTTGCAGTGCTGGGTTAATTAATACAGAAAATGAGTACATTGTCAGTTCAGAATTGTATGGCCTGCTGAATAATGCACTTTTTAAATTGAAAAGTGATAGCAAGTAGTTGAACAGTTTGGGGTGTGGGGAGGGAAACAAGAAGTTTGATATGCTCTGTAATTACTGAAAGGATTTTTTAAACAAGAAGTTAAAATGAACTTTCCCATGCAGGTGTGCTGTTTTCTGGCTCCTCTAAGAAGATAATTTCTAAATTTTACAGTTTTGAGCTACTTGAGGTACATTGTAGCACCTGAATTTTTTTCATATCTCTAAATTAGTTAGAGATCGTATCTACAGAGAAATTGTTATTTTTATAAATTTTACAGCACTCTTAAGACAACATAACACTAGAATTACATGAAATGTAATAAATTTTACTGGATAAGAACATGTCTGAACTAACTTGTGTTGAGATTATGACCTGTTTATGTCAATGCAAGCACTACCAACTTTGCTTATGATCACAATCATGACTGATTACAAGAGGCTTTAAAGCATAAAGTTTTGTCTGAAGAATCTTTCAGAAAATTCTGTAAACCCTTTAAGTTGATTTCCGGATAGATATTATTGTAACCATGAAAAAAAACCATCTCATGGCCACTTCTTATCTGCAAATATCATTGAAGCTGATTTGGGATAATGTTTACTTAAAGATGATTGCGTCCTGTATAGGAACAAAAATGAAAGGGCAACTCTCTGGGCCCTCTGGTGTGAATTTCTTACTGATTAGTACTTCTGATCAACCTTTGATGGGACAAATATGCTGGTTTTCTGTGCAGTCTAGGGAAACCTTCCAGCATTCATCCTGGACAGGACTATTTCAGATATCTGATGTGGTTGATAGTGTGTTTGTGCTTTTTGTGTGCCTGTCCTGATTAAGCTAATTCCTGAGAGAAACAAAGGCGATGAATCACTCACCAAATCCTGTCATGATTTTTGTTAATTGGTTATGTCACTGTGGCTTTGATCTCCCCATGTGTTGTGTTAGTGAATGAAGCTAAAAACTGGCAAAGCTTTTGCTAATGTGAAGGGGGTTACTGTATATTCAAGAATGTATTCAGTGTAATTGTGTTCCATAAGAACTTCTGTCTTATGTAGACTAGAATGAAACTATTTTAGTGTGACTGTTAGATGGGGAATATTGAATGAGCTCTACCTCCACTGTATTAACCCTTGAGATTTTCTCCCCAGGTTTGCATTCATCGCGTTAGATCGTGCAGCAGCATTCGCTTTATAAAATCAAAATATGTGTGCGTGTTTGACAAATCTGCCCTCAAGTTTAGTCATCAACAGCGATTATTCAGAACATCTGCTGGTAATCTTTTTCATAATAAAATAATTTCTTTTACTTTGTTATTTTATGAGTGTTATGTTAGAGGTTTGCATATTGCTGGTATGTGGACTGTTTCTGATGCATTCAGATTTTTCTGTCTGGTAGCTTGTATTTAATATGAAACATGTTGTATTTTCTTATTCTCTGTTTCAAGTTTCATGTGGCCAAATTGTCCAGTTTAAGCTTTCTGACATTGGAGAAGGAATTACAGAGGTGACTGTCAAAGAATGGTAAGCTCTGCTTTCCTGGAAATACACTAAGAGATCAGCAGGTAGTTTAGCAGCTTTAGCTGTATGATCAATGAGTTATCTGAGAATATTTTTTGGTTACTAGTGAA
The DNA here is from genome assembly GCF_014805655.1 of Passer montanus. Classification (NCBI taxonomy): domain Eukaryota; kingdom Metazoa; phylum Chordata; class Aves; order Passeriformes; family Passeridae; genus Passer; species Passer montanus. Next base: position 1,281,579 of record NW_024356838.1, on the reverse strand, counting down.
ATTTTTCAGGTTTCATTTTGCACATTTTAGAACCTTGTACATACTGAGCTTTTTATTTTGTTTGTTTGCAGTCTCATATATTTGTGAGTGGAAAAATTGGAAGGAATGGGATGCACCTGTATATAGGCTTTTCCTTCAGTGATTGACTTTTTTTTTGTTCAGGTGGCCTGTCTTTTGTTGTGCTTACTTAGACTTAGCTTTAGAAACAAATAATTGACCTAAAGAATGTACCCCTGTACCCCTGTACCCGTCCTCTGTTGCTTTTAGTAAAAGATTTGAACTTCTAAATTGTTTGTAAAAAGCCAGGGATGAATGGATTAAACAAAATCAAAGTGTACAGTGAAGGAAGGCAGTGTTCCAAGGCCTTGTTCTCTGTACAAATACCTCTCTCTGCATGGAAGACAGTGTTCCCTCCTGTCCATTTCCTTTCTGAAACTGATGGTATATTGACAAGTTGAAACCAACAACTTCCTTGCATTCAGATTAAGCTGGGCTCATTCTTATTTTTAAGTGCTTTATAATCTGACAGGAGAACTCTGCTTTACTGAAGTAAATGTAATATGTGTGTAATGATATTCATAATAATTTTGTCATTTTACCCAACAAAGGGTTCTGTGGCAGTCAGACAAGATGCATGTAGCCAACATATCCAGTACGTAGAATTTGTTTTCTCATCTGGAATGCATTGTCATTTTACCCAACAAAGGGTTCTGTGGCAGTCAGACAAGATGCATGAATTTGTTTTCTTATCTGGAATGCGCTTCCATGTTGTGGGATGTATATTACTGAAGCTACCAAAGGAATACACAGAACAGGGTTTTACACTGACTGTGTTTCCCAGTAGCCTGTGTCTTTCCCCCAGGTACATAAAGGAAGGTGACAGTGTGTCTCAGTTTGACAGCATCTGTGAAGTGCAGAGTGATAAAGCCTCTGTTACTATCACCAGTCGTTATGATGGCATCATCAGAAAGCTCCACTACAGCATAGATGATATTGCTTTTGTTGGAAAACCACTAGTGGACATTGAGATTGATGCTTCAAAAGGTATTGTAAGCCATTTTTTTTTCTCATGCATATTTTATGTTTGTTGTCATAAAACAATCAGTGGCAGAGAAGTTTACTTTTTCCTTCTGAAAATCTTCAAAGATTATTTTCCCTTTATAAAGTCAAGAAATTTGAGTAGAGAAAGTTTAAAATTGCCTAGACATTTCCTCATGAATATTTAGCTTTAGCAAGCTGTGTTCCCATCCACATTAATTCAAAGTAAATCTTAAAAACTTCAACTGTCACAGAATGGTTGAGGTTGGAATTTAACAAATGCTTATAATGTAGTCAAGTTAATTTTTTTCTTTTTGTTTGCAGGTGTTGCCTCAGAAGAAGATGTTGTTGAAACACCTCCTATGTCTCATGAAGAGCACACTCACCAAGAGATAAAAGGGCACAAAACATTAGCAACCCCTGCAGTTCGTCGCCTGGCCATGGAGAACAATGTAGGTTTGCTGAATAAGGTCCTGCTGCATTTTACCCAGCTTTTCTATGGCAGTTTGGCTGACTAGAAGAGCACTGATCTAGAGGAAACACTTGCTTTCAAATGCATTTTACATGTGTGAGAACTGCTGTAGAAATGAAGAGGGTTGTGCTTTCTGATGATTATGGTGGATCGAAAAAGAATTACTGGGCTTAAAAGACAGCTAGGTAAAGACAGCTAGGTAAAAGACAGCTTTAGGCTGAAGACTGAGAAAACCTTTCTAGAATAAAAGTAAGAAACTGTCAGAGGAGATTCCTGAGAATCTCTACAGAGAAAGTAGGAGGGAAAAATAAAAAAAAAACACCCTTGTTTTGCTTTTCAGATTTGTATTAGAGCAGAGGATATACTAGGTGATGTTTTACATGCTTTTTTTCTCCCTATGAATATTCCATTGGTTTTGAAAGGTCTTGATACATTTTTAGGAGAGAATTAAGTAACAAATAGCTTTTCTCAAATTAATATTTCACTATTGGTCCTGTGACCTAATTAGGAGGTTAACAGTATTCATAATTCCTCCTTGAAGTTTGCAGTCAAATACCTAGTGGGACTTCTGGATGATTTGAACTATGTTGAATACCTAATGAATTATAGAAAGGAACAGAAAACTGCAAATATGTTATATCAGAAATGGGAATAATTTTTAAGCACAGCTCACACTATAAGATATTTTTATGTTGCTGTAAAACTAAAGTGTCACTGCTTAATACGGAATAATTTTTAAGCACAGCTCACACTATAAGATATTTTTATGTTGCTGTAAAAGTGTCACTGCTTGATACATACTTTTCAGATTAAATTGAGTGAAGTTGTTGGGACAGGAAAGGATAACAGAATCCTTAAAGAAGATATACTCAACTACTTGGCCAAACAAACAGGAGCTATTTTGCCTCCATCACCGAAGGCTGAAATTGTCCCACCTCAGCGGAAAGCAGAGGCTGTGCCAGCTGCTCCAAAGGACAAAGCCCGCAAAATCCCCGTTCCTCTTTCCAGACCCATTGCATTTGCAGGAAAAGATAAAACTGAACCTGTAACAGGTAAATCATGAAATATAGTCTTGAGACCGTGGTCACAGTAGACTGCCAGTACCTGTTGCTCTGTGAGTAGCTGATTCCTTTTGATAGGAGTGTGTTTCATGTGGTTGTTATGCAATTGAGCATTTAGGAAAATGTTCTCTGTAAGAAGCATCTCTGCTGAAATTATTTTATTAAATATTTCTTCATGTTTTGGTTGGATGGAGTTGGGCTGCAAATTGTACTTGCTCATTCTTCAAGTGTGTGTTGAAATGCGTAGGATTTGTCATGGTGGGTTTGTCATGGTAGGAATCATTATGCAATTAGTGATAAAGTGCAGTGAATTTAAGTGATTATCAGTGTTTAGTAAAAGCATACTGCACTATTATGTGAGTAGCATTCACACCTGTTCTGGAGAACAGTGCCATAAAAGACACTAAGGTAACAAAAAATCACATTAGAAGGGGAAGATTAAAATTTTTTGCTTGCCTTTCAAGCAGTGTTTATTTGGAGAGGCTGGAAAGCGTAATGCAGATTATCATATTGTGATTTCAGATTTATACATACACAGGAGAGAGATGCAGTAATATAATCTGAAGTATTACATCATCAAAATTGAGTTCTATGAACTGAATAACTCACTAAGTGCTCTTCATGCTGTTCTTCTTTGGTTATGCTTTGGCTTTGGTTTGGTTTTCATAAGTTGTATTATTTGGTTAATGGAAACAGATGAAGTTTCACCATAACTTCACAGAAGCTCATTTTTTGGTTTAAGAAGACAATTAATATTTTCCAGGTTTTCAGAAGGCCATGGTAAAGACTATGAGTGCAGCCCTGAAGATCCCCCATTTTGGTTATTCTGATGAGATTGATTTGACTCAACTTGTTCAGCTGCGAGAGGAGCTGAAACCTCTAGCTGAAATGCGTGGAGTCAAGCTTTCCTTTATGCCTTTCTTCATAAAGGTGAGGCCTGCAGCAGAGCCCTGTATGGAGTACTTACACAGGTTTTGCCAAAATCTGTTCAATGATTGTTGTAGATGTATCTCTATCATCTGAGTTATGACAGATCACAGGAAAACTGGTTTTTTGTCTATTGAGCCACTTATCAATTTACAGTTGGAATTGCAGGTAGAGTTATGTAGCGTCATTGAAATTTTTTGAAATATTAATGGGAAAAGATAGAGTGCCTTCAGCATAATTCAATATGGAGGTAAGCATCACCAGGTGTTTGAATCACACAAAACAAGTTTTTGAAATTGTCAGTATTTTTTGAGGTCATATGAAATGCATCATTGTTCTTGTTGGTGTTATTATTATAATCTTTGTATTGCTAATGAATCCCTTAGGTCACTGACTGTTGTCCCTTCTGCTGTTCAGAAAAGCAGGCAGTTGCACTCATGTGCAGTGAAAGTACAGATTAGTCTGGTAATGCTATTGTACTCAGAGTGTTACCAAAACACTCATTCCATATTGTTATTAATCTAATTTTTTTTCCTACCATTACTTCTTTGCCATGGAGCTTTCTGATTATAAAATACAAAAATCTATTTTGTTTTCTTTTGTTGTATTTAACAGGCAGCCTCTCTGGGATTGCTGCAGTATCCCATTCTTAATGCTTCTTTGGATGAGAACTGTCAAAATGTCACATATAAGGTTTGTAAACTATGGATAAATGTGAGCAGAAAGTGAAAAGTAATGTCTAACAGGGGTCTTTCAGAATGTCTGAGCTAATTATGAGAACCAAAATTATGATGTTGTGCAGGGAAATAATTTGTGTATTCAGATTCTGAGATCTAGATTTGATTTATTGTTTGCCTTATTTCACTAATTTGTTAGGTAAGAGTCACTTTGTTATTCAGAGTCTCCCTTTGTAACAGAGAAACTGCATAGCTCATGATTGAAAAGTTTGTGGTGTTTTTAGATGACTGTGCACACACCAAATTTCTTTTTTTTCTTCTTTTTAATTTTAGCGTTGTCTTTGAAATATGCTATTTATGTTTTGTTACACATCTGGTCATCCTAAAGTGCAATGTTTTCATTGTGAAGTTGATTCCAGGACTTTGTATTCTCCGAAGGTGGAATTGTCAACATCAATTGACACCGTTTGCAGATGTGAGGCTAATTTAAAAAAAATATATATACTTTTCTCCCCTCAAAGCTGTATGCAGGAGTTGCTTATTAAATACAGCACTTTCCAAGTTAAAAAGATAAATAAGGAAAATGTGATTGAAGTGGCATTTTACCTAAAATACCTTTTATGTTGACAGCTTATATTAATATCTGGTTAATGGCACTTGCTGCAGGCTTCACACAACATTGGAGTTGCAATGGACACAGAGCAAGGTTTAATTGTCCCAAATGTGAAGAATGTTCAAGTCTGCAGTGTATTTGACATTGCTGTGGAATTAAATCGCCTCCAGTCCTTGGGCTCTGCAGGCCAGCTGGGAACAAGTGACCTCACTGGGGGAACATTCACCCTTTCAAATATTGGCACAGTAAGTACAGGGAAAATGAGAGCTGTTTCTGAAATGCAGCTTTAGTGAAGTTTAATATTCAAAGAACAAAATTGTAGCAAATAATTCAAGAGGCAATCTGCTGAAAAAATGTTGTTAAATAATATCCCCACCTTTTTCTTTTCTAGATTGGTGGCACTTATGCCAAACCAGTGATACTACCTCCTGAAGTAGCTATTGGAGCACTTGGAAAGATACAGGTATATTAACTTTATCTCAGTGATGAGAGTGTTAGCTAAGGTCATCTTAATGAAAATGGAACATATAGTCTGTCTTTGCAGAGAAAATGCATAGCTCATGACTGAAAAGTTTGTGGTATTTTTAAATGACTGCACACACCAAATGTTTAATTGGATGTCTCTGGCACCAAAGGTTCATATTTATTTTCCAGAATCCTGTTATATTTGTCTCACATCTATGTTTAGCCTTCGGATTAGTAAGAAACAATATAAATACAGTTCAGCAAGTTTTGCAACATGGCAATAGCAATTTTGCTATCAGCAGGGAGAAAACTTGAGAAGTATTCTGAAAATTAAGTTCAATTTCATAAGCCAGGTAGCTGAATCCATACAGAATTTTGGATGTGAAGGCAGTTTTATATTTTCTGAATCTCAGGCTTTAATTGTTTAATACAGACACTGGAACTCAGTGCTGGAAATGAAATTAGTATTAACTGAAATTACTTCTGTGTTCCTCCTCTGAGCATTTTTTTTTAGAGGTGCTTTAAAGAAACTGCACTTTTAAGGAAAGCGCAATAAACTATTCAGGAAGAAACTTTGGAGTCAGGAAAAACTTTTACTACTTCAGTATTTCCATGATGGTGGGAAAAGGCTATGACTGTTTATTATGCAGGCTTACAATAAATTCTAATCCACAGCACAAAAAGTAATAGAAAAGTCTTGGTTTTTAGCATGATGCTACTGCTGTCTGTCTAACTCAGCAGAATGTTTTAATTTAGATCAACAAATTAGCAAGAACAAAAAAAGCAGATTTGCTAATGAAAGTATTAAATTCAATAGTTCTGGTTTTGTCCCTCCTCTGATTTTTAGGTTCTTCCTCGGTTTAATAGCAAAGGTGAAGTATTTAAAGCACAAATAATGAATGTGAGTTGGTCGGCTGATCATCGCATCATTGACGGAGCTACAATGGCCCGGTTTTCTAACTTGTGGAAATCTTACTTGGAGAACCCTGCTTCCATGCTGCTGGACCTTAAATAAAGGAAACCATGGCTAGAATATGCCTTTAAACTCTGTGGATTAGACTGAATAGTTATACAAGCTGTCTCTGCTAACATGTGCCCTTTGCTACGTGCATTATATAATAATGTTACCTGGTTGAAAGTTCTCAACAGCTGATATCAGTCTCAATTAGTTGTTGCTTCTTTCATTTTGTATTGCTGTAATTTCATCTACAGCAGACTGTCAAACTGAGTAGGTCACAGCTTCTGAATATGGTGGTGGAATGTCTTTATTTTGCCTTTTATAATGAAAATGATTGTCAGGCTGGTGCAACTGAGTGCCACTGCTCTACACCTGCAGTATTTATAATCTGAAGGGAAATTTTGAGGGGGAATACTCATAGTTCTTCTATTTTGGACACATAAATTTATTTTAACAAATAATATCTGAATTTCTAAAAGGGATTATGCAAAAATCATATACAAATAAAATGCCTTTAATGCTTCAGCTGTAAGATGTCCAGAGAGCTTTTTATTGTTTAACTGAGTAAACCTCTTAAGTCTTTTGCTAGTCCACTTTTTCTGGCAATTACTTACACAGGTACTCTTTATCAAACTGTAAATGAAGAGGCCATATTTACTCCAATGCTTACTGATAACACTGATTGATAACTATCAAGGCCTTAATACTCTCTAGAATATCCTATATTTTTAAAGGCTGAAAGTAGTTTCAGCCCTTAATGCTTTCTAGTTATTTTTTATTCTTATAGAAAGCATCTGTCTGTTAAAATGAAACAAGGAAGAAAGAGAAAACAAAATAAAAAAAGGATCTTGTTTTATTATTCTGTCATTAGGTAAGCCTGACAGTAAGCTGATCATGATCTTGCATTCTGTTATTGATATTCAGATACTAGAATCTGATAGATTAATCACATTCAACAAAAATGGATATTAAAAAACACTGTGAGATAAGGACTTCTTAAACTCAGACATGAGGCACCTAATGAATAGATTCAAGTTAATGACTTTAGAGCAGAAAACTTATGTGGCTTTAAGGTAAAATCAACAGATAATGAAGATTGCTGATTTAATGGAAGATATGAAGAAAACTGTTGGATATAAATACCTTCTAAACACATAAGTTTCACACAGACATGAGAAAAGACGGTTACATAGCCTTAAAAATGAATTTGTAACGCACAAAATGGACATTTTCTCCTTTTTTTAGATATATCAAAAACAGGAGCATTCTTCAAAATGGTAGACCAAAGTTGTCTATTGCATTTAGCTGTGAAGATGTGAGACAGGCTACCAGAGGTAGAATCCCTGCTATCCATGATGCTGAGACTGAATAAGAGAAAAGCTGGTAATGTATGGAGTGTGGCGCATCCATGTAAGGTGCTATTAACATTTCTATTGTGGTATAAGGGTCTTTTATATAAAGGTCATTTCTTGCAAAGTTTGACTGTTACATCGTGCTTATCACCTATTTCATTTTTATCAGATTTATTTATTCCTAATAAAAAATGTAAAGCCACAAAATGTTGGTTTTATTTGTGAATTTTATGCAGGCAATCCTGTATGGGTGACTCAAACTCTTTCTTCTTGCCTTAAAGAACATACTGTACTCAAGGCTACCAGAAGAACACAGCCTAATGTCTACTTTCCTACAAGTATATTGTTGTGGTAAGGGCTTAGTTTAAAGGCTTAGGATATTTTTTAATCTGATGATCACTGAGAAAATAAATTGAGGAAATAGAAATGTATGAAAGAAAGCAATAAAATTAATTTGAAATACTTAAGACAGAATAATTTTACTTACACAAGGAGAAGATTGAAAGCTAAAGTACTTAGTGTCTTTTTAAGTAGGTAATGGTATTAATGTATTTAGTTGTTTGTGGATTGGAGAGGGTTATTTTTTTTTGTTTTGTTATTAAGTTCTGTGTGGTAGAATTATAACCAAAGTAATGATACTTTTAAAATTTCATCCTCACATTTTATACTCCAGCTCATTTGGTTAGAACTATCCAGTTTTATGGCTTCTGCCTCAAATAGTAACCTTCTAGTTATTGTTGTCTCTCTTCCCATTTGATTGAAGTAAAAGATCCTGACAGACTTGTTCTCCTTTTATCTTCTCCAAGGGCTATTTGAAGAAATAGAATGTTAAATATTTTTCGTTATTGGAACCATGAAAAGGGGTGAGTAATAACCCCTCTGCACATCCTGGTAAAGATTACTTTTCTGTCTGGACTTTGAAAATTTGCAGTCAAATTCTTCAGCAAGAGAATTCTTTAGCATTGGCAAAAGTAATGAGTAAAATACTTAGTGATGTAATACCTTCTTGTCTGTTTAGTAAATGTTGCTGTTTAATAGCACTTTGAAGCTCAGTTACCTTGCAGAGAAACATTACTAAAGAAAGCAATAATTTTTAATTCAATACTGGCCTTTTTTATTTCTAATTGTAATTTTTAATTCAAAACAAACTTATTGTGTAGCATAACAATATTCCTTTGTTCTTTGTTCACAATTTCTGTTTATGGGAGTTGAGTTTAGGGGAGCCCAATCACACTCAGCAAAATGGGAAGACTTCAACAGTGGTAAATGCTTGGGGGGGTTGCAAAATGCCTCATGTGATGCCTTCTATTCTCAGCATAGGTTAAAATTAGAACTAGACTGACATTGCATTGGAGTCTGAGTGAGAGTTTTAAATGGCTTTGGTAATGCAGATGAGATTCATAATTTATCTCCACTCTTGTCCAGAAAGCAATGAGCCACAGAAAATCCTTGAAAACACTGAATAATTAAGGTGAGTTGTTGTTCAACTCTTTCTGGTGCTTGGAGGTGAAGTTCTTGGGAGATCTGATTACTGGGGAGTGAATTTGCAGTTGTTTTACAGCCACACTTGTGAATTCACTTCTGATTTTTTGTTTGTGATGACAAGGTTTTTATGGTTTTTATTTTCTTGACAAATAGTAAGATCTAAGAACAAGACCTTTTTGATGGAATCCTGTTATATAAAGAAATCCTGAAAATAGTAATATACTTAGGTCCTTTGATATTTTGTACTTCTAAGGCAGTATCTGTTGAATGATATGCAAAAGAGGGTTGCTCAGAGTAAGCTTTACTAGAAATTAGTATTAGTTTGACTGTATAGTATGATACTGGGTTTGGTAGTACAACTATTAACAAATGTCTCTTTTCTGCACAATTTATATAAAAAGATTTCTAGTTTTCTACCTAAAAGGGCTTGTAGTTCAAAAAATGTCTTTAAACAACAAGAAATTATAAAATAGTTAATCACTTGATCTCAACAGAAATTTGATCTTGAAAAAATCAGGCAATTTGAATTGAGCCTCTCACTGCAGCAAAAAGCCTTATGCATATATAGCATTACTGTTGCATGTTGAGGTGGAGACTGGGAAGGGTAGTTACTCTGACCACTGAAAGAGAAGCTAATCCTTCTAACTAGTAAATGTGATCACATTTACGTGGGGGAGGGAAAAGTATACAGTTCTGTCTTTACAGGAAAAAATCCAATCCCTCTGTAGGAGCCCAAAGGCCAGACTGCACTGCCACGCTGGAGTTACCATTTGTGTCACTTGTCAAATCCTGCCATTTTTCCTTAACAAACATAAGAATCATAAACATCAGTGTATTAGACCAGATTCTTTTTTATTCAAGCTTTATAATTGATTTTGTGCTGTCTTTACAACAGGAAGCAATCCTGACATTTTACATTTTATTTGCCTACACATTTTAGGTTGATTTCAGTATAAGCAGACCTTACAAGTAAGCATGTTAGCAAAAGACATAGTAAACATAAAATAGAATGATTGCCAATTTGAACACAAAAATAATCACTAAGCAATTGTGGCTTATCCAGGCCACACAAAATTATAACAGAAACAAATATGAAAGAAAAGATTGGTTCTAAAAGATAGACCTGCAGCAATTATTGTAGGGAAATACATGTATGAAAAGACATGAAATTCCTCTTTTGTTGTTACCTACCTGCTTGTTTGGAAGAAAGCTATTCTTGTTTTTTTTTTTTTAATTTTAAAGCATATATAGGACATTTTTCTTACTTGGCACTACAAGTATCAGAAAAAAGGTAGAAAGGGAGCATTCAGATCATCAGTGTTCAGAGTACACTGCTGTGGTATGAAGTTCAGCCCTGCAAACTTATCTGAGTATCAGTATCTTAGCTCCAGTAATGGCAATAAGAATGGTTTTCAGAGGGATGCAGTGATTAGGATGAGTGAGTATCCGATTTTGTTGCTCTTCAGGACAATATGTATCAATTATCTCACAAAGGATACATAATATCAAAACTGCATTTAATTTTAAATGTGAATTCTGACACTCAGGGATACACAAACTTTCAAAGAGAAATCAGAAGGATTTAAATGCATTTTCCTAAAGGTAATGCTAACTATAAAATGCATTTTCCTAAAGGTAATGCTAACTATAAAATGCATTGTAATGAGTTAAGCTATGAAGAAAATGAATGCAAATAAAGTAATTTCCAGGAACAGTGCAGTTTCTGTAAAGTGCAAAACTCCTTCAGTGACAAGTGTCTATATCAGGTAGGTGTCAGAACGCAGCTATCAGAACTGAACTGCCTTAGATTGCAGGTAACAATTTCATGTCTTCCTGGGATAGGAACAAATGCTCAAATCTACATTTAATAATTATGGCAACAGCCTACCCTTGAAGGAACTGAGAGAAGCAGTTGTTCACTGAAAGAGAACACAGAGATTGCAAAAATACCTTTTCGTGTTATAATAAAATGTAACTAGGTGCAATTATCTATTTTTATAAAGAGAAAGCAGTAGATAAAATTCTGTCAGTTCTTTACATTACCTCATTTGATAACATAATGAAGTGGGTATTGCAGAATTTTGTTTTTCACGTCACTGTCCCCATCTGGGACCCATACCTGAAGTGGTGCATTGAGCCTGAAATTCAGTCAGATTCCTGCAAGCAAATCTGAACATGTAAAGGATCATGGCTGAAACTGCAGTTTGCCTGGGAACATTCTCTGCTGTGAAGACACTCTGGGAAGTGAGAATACACAAGATAAATGAGGAATTACAGAGAGAAAAGGAATTCAGGCAGAGGTCTGCAGGAAGGTAGGTAAATTGCAACTCTAAGTATGTGAAAAGCTAGACCATATGTTACATTGCAGAAGACTGTAATTGGTTTCTTCAAACTCATGCAGACTCTAATTCCTTAGTTGTTACTCCAGCAGGAATCCCAGTGATTAGAATTTATCTAGTATCTGTGATAAAAATATTAGTATATAGTTTAAATCCCCTCAACTCAGAATCTAAAATCTTCTGCTCTGTAAATATTCTAACCGGTGAAGATTTCTTATGCTTTCTTCTTTCTTCTAATCCTTTGAGGTATTAACAGGGTTGTCTGGTCTTCTGTCTGGCCAGCAATTATATGAAATTTTAAGAGATTTAGGATACTATTTTTGGTACTCCTAATTTATCAGATGTGTTTGAAGTGGAACAACAAATTCAAAAGTGACTCATGGAGAATACAAGCAGAAAGACTGAGAATGACCTTGTCATAACTCTTGTTTAGGTACCCTTTGGAAATCAAGCTAAAAGAAGCTGATTGACTTATTTTCTTGCACTTATCTGTGGTGGACTGGAAGGCTTTCATTTTAGGAGTCTGCTTCAAAATGTGCTTTAGAACTTAATTCCACATGACTTTATATTCTGTGGCCCTGCTGCAACATGTTGAAAGTGAATTATATCCTCCTTCTGAATGTAAATTTAAAGAACTGTAAAATATAATTCTGATAAATTACCTCAGCCAAACATTAAGGGCTTTTCTTCTCTCCAACTGATAGTATATTAACATCCAGATAAAATTAACGTTATTTGACAATAAGGTGGTTGTCTCTTTTTCCAGAAAATAGATAGGATAGTAATTAATTGCTGTGTTCATTTTGGCACCACTGGCAGATCTTTTTTCCCTTGTAGACTACTGCTTGTCTGGGAGGAGAGAGCTGCTTTAGCAAAGCTTAAAGAAAAAGTTATTAATGAAGGTGGAAGAGCAATTTTAAGGATAGAGGAAGAAGAATGGAAGGTAGGGTTGATAGGAATGAATGCTGCTTGTGTTGAATGACTGATGCATTATGAGAACTACTATTTACAACTTTACACTTACAGTGGTACTATTTGTGTTCTAACCGCTCACTGTGCTTTGCTAACAGTGAATTGGGACACACTGTTTTGAGTGTAAAAGCAAGCTGGGTGGTTTTTAGTCCTGAATATTAAGCATTACTCTGCAAAATCAAAGCCCAAAAGACTTTTCTGCATTAGAAACTATTTTCACTGCAAAGTATGATTTACATTATGTAAATTCTCATTTAACATTCACACACCAGAACTACTGAAATGTATCAAGATGAAAACCCTCTGTGTTTGGGTGCATGAAGATATTTCTTATTGTTTATTTTCTCTGTCTAAGAGTGAAAATGAGCCAGTAGATTCCCAGAAGACTATTACTGTTGTTTCTCATGTGCAGAGCTAATCTGCTGTTACTGCTGGCAGAGTGAAGGCTATCAGTGCTCTGAGCCATGCAGAAATGCACTGACCAGCTCCTAGAAGGTGATGAGAATTAGTTTGTGTTGAGGCCAGTGAGAACACGACAGCCAGACCCAGCCTTCTGTGCAAAAATCTGTTTAGAGCAGTTTAATCTTCAGTTATATTGAATTAAAAAAACCCCAAAACAATAAAGAAATAAAAACAAGCCTGAAACTTGTCAATGACAGTAGTGCAGGTGTCTAAAAACTGGGAGCCAAAAGAGGGCAGGTTCAATGTGTGATCAGCATGACAACCCACACTGGTGTTCACTTCAGGATCATGGAATATGCTGAGTTCATTGAGCTGAACTCCTGGCTTTGCACAGCACCATCTCCAAGAGTCACACCATGTGCCTGAGAGCATTGTCCAAACACTTCTTGCACTCTGTCAGGCTTGCTGCTGTACCACTGCCCTGGAGAGCCTGTTCCAGTGCCCAACCACCCCCTGGGGGAAGAACCCTTTCCTAATATATTGATGTAAACCTTTATAAAAGGTAAACCTTTTCCTAATATGTATACATATTTAATTATACTTGCTATTTCTAGCATATTTTAGTAAACAGTTATCAGGATTAATTTTGTAACCTACATGGTGCAGTATAGCTTAAGAAAAAGGACAGACTGTTAGTGTTTCAAATAAAACTTCTGCCTCAGGCTGTATTCTAAATTAAATTTCTTCTGGTTTGTATTTCTTGTTGCAGACATTACCTTCGTGCTTATTGAAACTAATCCATCTCCAGGAATGGCAGCTTCACAGAACTAGTTTGCAGAAAATTCCTCAGTTTATTGGAAGATTTCACAGCCTTGTTGTTCTGGATCTATCCCGGAACTCAATTGAAAGTGTACCTAAAGAAATTGGTGAGCTGTGTTTTCTTTTATTTTAAGCTGCTTTTCTAAGAAAATTGGTCTCACACACATGTACCATTTTTGTCCCTTTGCCTGTCTAATAATCCTACTGGGGAGTAAGAAAACGGATTATTTAAATCTGACAATGAAATAGAGATCTCCAAACCATAAATTCCATATAAACTAAAAATGGGGCTGGATGGAAGAGATATATCTCTATGAAAGCTCCCCATGACAAAAAAGGACCTGTTTGCACAGCAGGGACTAGACATCAGAATGCAGCTAGCAAAGTGACACTGAAAAACACACTTCATGTTCTGAGTCCACAGCAGGAGTAGCCTAGTCACAATGTTTGGTTTTGGGTTTTTTCTTGAAGCACTCAATTAGATTGCAGAACTAGATTGCACTCCTGTACTAAAGAGTCCTGAGGTGCTGCTATTTGCAGTTCGGTAATTTTTTTGTTTGTTTGTTTGGTTTGTTTCATGAGAACATAGAGCTATTTTATAACAGTAAAAGGATAAGGCAAAGCAAATAATAATATGCTTCAAATAGAATAAACATGAACATTTCTCATTTGTGCTCTCTGCAGGCCAGCTGACCAGCCTCCAAGAGCTGCTTCTCAGTTACAACAGAATAAAATCTGTTCCTAAGGAAATAAGTAACTGCATCAGTCTGGAAAGATTGGAACTGGCTGTCAACAGAAGTATCTGTGATCTTCCTCCTCAGGTTTTGACAGACTGTTTGGTTTTATTTGATGCATATTTTAAATTTATCCAAAGCCAATTATCATTACGTGTTGCATTTCTGTTTTCAGATTTTCTGTGATGCTGTGATTTCACAGTACTTCACACTGATGTGAACAACCTTTCCATGACTGGTCAAACTGAAGCCACATGAGAAGCACACACATACACCTGAGTAGCTGAAGGAGCCAGTCTTTATTTTGGCCAGATAAATGACTTGGCAGTGCATGGAGGGCAGTGACACACTCCATATCAATTTGTTTAGGCTGGATGTCATCACTGATTTACCCCACTAAGAATCTGATGCCTTAGCACAGAGAAGTTCCCTTTTATGGTTGAGAGTATAAATTCATGCCAGGGGACAGCTGTAAGCATCTTTACCAGAACAGCTAGATCTGAAAACGGGTTGTGTGATTTATAAAACTGCCTGTGCAGAAGAGAAAAACTGTTGTTCTCAAATGCTGAAAACATTTATGAGAGAATGAAAACAACTACTCACCTTTTGTAGTCAATTGTAGTCAGCAGTTATGGCACTCACTACTGGGTGAGAGGTAAAGTTCTGCTGCCTTATCAGCTCCCAACCTATCTACCTTCCAAGCAAAACTGTTGTTGTCAGGTACTATCAGCTATTGGAACTCAAAACCATTCTGTTTACCGGCTCCAAAATGTGCTGTAATGTTTCTCAACATTACTAGATTACTGCTGTACTGCTGCAGCAGCTACACAAAGTTACATTAAATCTCCCTTTCTTTTCAGCTCAGTGATTTAAAGAAGCTGTCACACATAGATCTGTGCATGAATCAGTTTACTGCCATCCCCTCAGCTCTCCTCAACATGCCAAATCTTGAATGGTTAGATATGGGGGGAAACAAACTCCAGGAGCTTCCTGACACAATTGACAGGTAAATACAGCTCAAAGCTCATCTTAGTCTCAATTCCACTGCATTGAAATTCTAATTAATAAACACTACTTAAAATGATAATTTTTATGTTAACCTCACTCCAAAGTCAAGATTTTATCAGCCCTAATGTGATGTTTTGGATAAACTGGAATAATTCATTCAATTAACAATAAATTCAGTATCAACTATAAGGTTAAATATTTATTGTCAGTCACATTTTTGAACAGAAATTAGGTGATTATCTTGGATATGGGGTTTACTTTGAGACTTGTTGCATTATGAGTCCTTTATGTGGCTGAAAAATTAATTTTATAGTAATGACTGAGAGGATTAATTCTATGAATTTTGATTTATTGCACAAATACCTATTTTTCAGAATGGAAAACCTCCACACTTTATGGCTCCAAAGGAATGAAATAAACTCTTTGCCAGAAACCATTGGTAATATGAAAAATCTAAGTACTCTTGTTCTTAGCAACAACAAACTTACGACTATTCCAGCTTGTATGAAGGACATGACAAATCTGAGGTAAGAAAAAGCATCAGTATTATAAATGAAGATAACTAGAAAATACTTTTTAAAGCCCCTCTTGAGTTGTATATCGTAGAGTGATACTAAGGGAGAGGAAAAGGCAGTACCACAGTTGTAGAGGGGGATACAATAAATCAGCATAATTACACAGATTCACAACAATTAAGGATCTGGTGAAGTAAGCTTTGTGTAGTGAAGTACTTAGTTAAAGAAGTAAATTATGATAGCTACAGTCTCACATGAAAAGTAGACTATGATCAGTTTTCTCTTTTCATAGCCCTCCCACTATAATTGCCCTTTGATATCACTCTCTGAAGGCAAGAGCTTACAGAAAAATGTGGCAGGCATTAAAATGACAAAAAGTAGAACCAAAGAATTCAAGCATTCAGAATTAAACAAAATTTGTTAGGTTTAAGGATATGGATGAAACTGTCATGTACTTGATAAAAAAAAATTCTTAATTGGTAGAATTTGAACTACTCCTTAGTGTACTGTGACAGAAACTTCCCTGTTGTTAGCATTTTCATTTGGGTTATTGGATGTTGGCTGTTTTAGAGAAAGAATGCTAAGCTGCATAAACCATGTCTAACCCAAGAAGACAATTCTTGTTCTCAGCTCTTTTGGAAGAACCTCCTTAACTAAATATATACAATTATAGGCCTGAGGGTGGAACAAGAATAAAGAGAGAAAGGACTGGCTCCTGCCTTGCAAAGCTGGGAGCAGCCACTTGCACTGTTCTCATTTACTCACCTGTTTGTGAAAGCTCAATACATCTGAAAGTGGGGTCAGAAACTGAAGACAAAATTATAAGGACTGCAATGTTTTTTCCCACCACAATCAGTTACTGTTATAAAGCATCTTCTTAGCTTACTTAATAGAGTGGTGAGTTTAGTATAATAAGAACTTAACTTCCTTCTGCTTAAAACATTATTTGAGAAATCTTAATTCAGTTTCAAAAGAATTATTTTCTCTGGGACAAAACTTACTACAGGTTTAACCTTTTCTGGTGAATTCCTAGATTTGTCAACTTCAGAGACAACCCACTGGAGCTAGAGGTAACACTCCCTCCATGTGAGAACACAGACGAGGAGGAGCAACAGGAAATGTTTGGCATTGACTTCATGCACATGTATATCCAGGAATCACTCAAGAAAACAGGTATGGCATTTTTATTAATTCTGATCTCTCCACAATATAGTGAGGAAGAAAGGAATAAACTGGATAAATAGAATCTAGGATATGTTTAAAAATGAAACATGGATAACCTTTTTAATAAATGAGTAATGTTTTCCAAAAAATCTGTAAACAGGCTTTTACTGAGGACAGTGGCACTTTTAACAGGCGTTGGCACAGTGGGTCTCCAACAAACAGCACAGATTCTGGTAGGAACATACTGGAACCATGGAGCACTGTAAGAAATGTGCCTGAGTTACCAACACCATGGATAAAGAGAAGCTGATGACTGTCTTTTGTATTTGCAATTTAATCAGTTTACATAGTGAAGGTCTTCTAGCATCCCTTAATTCATGAAACTCAACTTTTCCTATTTGTGGATGTTGTCCAGGTAGTACTTCCAGAGGAAGCTTAAGGGAGAAATGTGTATGTTCCCGAGATACCTCTTTTAGCAATGAACTATCAACACCTGATAAACAGATATTTCTCACAACTTGCTTTCCCTGACACAAAATACAGTCACTTAAACAAAACACCCCCAGTTTCATCCCACTTCTGAAACATGACCAAAATTTGCTGTTCATTGTTTCTGGGGTAACAGCTTTAAGGTTGCAGTAAGAGACCCAAATAAGCACTTTGGAACAGATGTTCAGTTGGCAGCTGTTACTTGCAGCAAGCACTTCACTGCAGATATAAAATGATCTCTCTGATCTTCATTCTGTGTTTTGTGAAGGCTTAAAAAATGAATGTAATGCCTTTGTTTTAGAACACTAAGCCAGCTTTTTTCTTATCAATATTTCATGAATGAATTATCAAATTAGCAAAAATATACTAAGATGACACTTCAGACATAAGTTTTCTTTCTGAATAGGTTCTCTAGCAGCACATGCTGATCAAAGTACTTAGGCCTACTTAAATATTTTAAGAGGAAATACAAAACTATTCTGAACTTCAAAGTGAGAATAAAGTATGTCAACTTATTTTAACCTATTGTCTTTCAGGAAATGTGGAAAGTTGTACTTCTGGTTCTCCTCCTGTCATGAATCCTAATGAATAAAGAATGTAACTGTGAATGGAAAAGAAAATATCAAGTACACTTCTTCCCAGCAAAGAGGCTACAACAGGTTTCAAATATTCTTAGGGAATTTATTTTTCCACTGATGAGAACTGGTTTGCATATTTGCAATTCCCAGTGAAACTGGAAAATATAAGACCTTTTCTTGGGTACAGGAAAGATGATATAAGTTTTTTTTTGTAAGAGATGAAGTAGCTTTAAAAAAAAACCCCAATGAGTTTTATAGGGTTTGGTTTTTTTCCCTACCAATTCCAAATCTATCTCCTGTCATATAGTTGGCTCTGGTATCAAAGAAGGATTTGGGACAGCTGTCAACAGGACATTCTCCAAGGACACAGCAGACTCTGTGTAATACTGCAGTGCAGCCTTGTATCCTTGCTGTTGTAAATACTCAATGCGCCCGTGATCAATCAGCCGTTTGCAGAGGCAGCCGATCTCCTTCCGCTCCTCAACGCTCAGCACCCTGGCTCCAGACAGAGGAAGGAAGGAATGAACAGCTGGCACAAAACAGTTCTGGTAATTAACATTAGTAGTTAAGCTTAGAAGAACTACTGAAATAATTTTAAGTTCATTTCGGTCAGGTAAGCATGACTGTTGAAATATTTTGAAATGTACGTCCATGAAAATCATATCTTTAAAGTCTATAAGTTTATATCTTTATAGTCTATAAGTTTACTAATTAAATGTTTCTGCAAAATTAGTCCTTTTGAGGACCCAAAGCAATTTAATGTGCCACTATATATAGCTTTTCTGCTGGAATCCATTTGCTAGGGAAAAAATGTACATACCCTTGTAAAGTATCAGAACCACTTGCTGTCCTGCTGAGCGTGTGCTCGTGTTCTTCTGTGTCATTAGTCTGATCTTCACTGACTTCACTTGTAGAACCTTTGCTTGTGGTTTCTTGCATGCCACAAGTGGCCCAACTACTCATTCTCTGAAAATAATGGAATTCTACTGGTCCCAGTCCTACTGATTTAAAGAACTCTCTGCCTACATAATGTGTCCAGTCACACTTGTGATGGCAACAGAGAGCAATAACAATTCCAGCTACAGGCTTATGGTCTTCTGTGGTGCTTTCATTACCAGCAGATTTGTGAGGAGCCACCTCTGTCTGAGCAGCCCTGCAGCGTTTTGGTGCAGGCTCTTCATCTTCTCCACCACAGCAAGTGGTGTAACTTTCAAGCAAGCATCTCAAAGCAAGATCTGGGAATGAACAAATACATCCCCCCCAACAAAAAATATCCATAAACACCATGCCATTATTTATACAGGCTGCATCACGGTTAGGAATGTGCTTCCCACAAAGAAAAATAAAATTACACATCACAAACTAAACCAAAAAGCAAGTTCAGTGATAACTAAAAATTACAAACATGCTTTGAAAACATGTCGTACTCTACCTAGTAGCCATATAACATTAGAAGAACTGTATTAGTTTAAAGTTATCAGAACAGAAACACAACCTTATTTGTGTTTGGGATACATATTCAGACAGCCAATAAAATTTTAGAAACAAAATTGTTTCAAAGAAGAGGCAACTGTGCTAAAAAATTATTCTCAAATACATGACCCATGCCACCACACACTGTTCGCTGTTCTAATCTGTTGAAGCCAAGAAGGACTTCACTTCTGCCTAAAGCATCCTTACATCTCCTCCTTTTACTATTCCCCTGAGTCAAGAGATACTTAGAATATAATTACTGTGTTCACCAAAAAAGGGTTAGAGGGCAAGAACAGCTTAAAAGGACGATTTGGAAGATCAGTGTATTCAGAGTGTAAGGTCTATATCTTGACTTTCTGCAGTTCACACATCTGTAATTCATACCTGTTGCAGCACCACACAAGTGCTTCCCAATTCCTACCACTGGTAGTTTTTTCTTCTCCAAAACAGGTACCTTATCTGGAGGGAAAAAACAAAAACAACCAACAAACTCCCATCCAATCCACAACTCTCCCAGCGCCTCTGTTTTTTCAGAATATAATATCAGCACACTTAGAAATAAATGTTTGCCACTACTAAAAATACATTGATTTGCACATTTTGTTAAGACAAACGAAAAGAGCAAGATGCAGTGGCTGGGAAGCACATTTAACCATTTCAGCCTTTCTATACTGCCTATGAAATGTAAATATGACATTAATGCATCTCCTGCTGACAGGTGCTCCCACAAATTCTGCAGCATTGATGGTGCATCACTTGCTTAATTCTACACATAAAACAAACAATGCAAACATGTTTAATTCTGCAAGTGCTAAAAAACCTTCAAAATATATTTGTTTTGGTGCTTTCTCACCTATAACGATGTCCTATGAGTGTATAAAAAGTAGAAAACTTTCAAAGTCCATTTAAAATACATGTATATGTGTATTTATGTATATTCACACATGGCTGTGTGTATATATGTGTATACATACAGCATCAACATGTCCAAGCAACCACTGAGAATAATTTTCAGAACCAAGTACATGTAAGCATGTTGCACACAAACTGCTTGGAACCCCAATTCAAAATTTAAAAATAAGCCTCTACTTCAGAATGACACAGGCAAGAAGGAACTTACTTAAACATAAGTGCTGAATGTCCACTTGAAGCCTCTCAAA
>NW_024356837.1:0-344 GCF_014805655.1 Passer montanus | reverse complement strand
GATTTTCCCACAAGTCACATGTGATGAAATTGCAAACAAATCCCAAACATTAATAATTTCCAAAATAATGTCACAATCTGTTTAAGGAAACTGTTGGAGAGATGCCTCTGCCCCAATTAAGGTGCCAATTAGACCAAATTTAAAGTAGGTTTTATTGAATAATAAATGTGAGGTGGAGAAAGAGCGGTGGAAAGAAAGAGAGAATGGGGGAGAACAAGAGACAGGACAGAGAGCTTCACTGGGGTGCGGCAAGTGTGACATTGTCCCCTGTGTGTGTGGCTTTCCTGGGGTGAGGGTTTTACACCTGAGCCACTGAGTTTGGGTAAGGGAGGTGGTGTTCACCC
>NW_024356836.1:0-344 GCF_014805655.1 Passer montanus | reverse complement strand
TACTTCTTCCTTCAAACTTCAATTTGCTGAGTTAAAAAGCTGAAAAACTATATCTGCACTGGAGGCAAGGCAGCCCACTCTTCTGGTTGACAGAACATGTTTCCCAGGCAAATGGTTTATTTTTAAATAGCTTTTGTGAGTACAAAGTATGTTGGAGTGCTAACTCTTTTTGCCTCAAGCTGAGGCAATTTGCTGCTATTACAGACACTGTTTCAACACCTCTATGCCATGTCCTTCCTGTCACCTGAGTACCAAACTCTGTTTTGATGAGGGACATAAAATACTGCAGAACCACTGACCGAATGTACTTTCACTATTTTTCTCTTTATCTAATGCTGAAAAAA
>NW_024356835.1:0-344 GCF_014805655.1 Passer montanus | reverse complement strand
GGAAGGGGTTTGGGGGGAGGAAACTCCGAATTTCAGGGGGGTTTCGGGGAGGGAACCCCGAAATTTGGGGAATTTTGGGGGGTCCTCGGAGGGATTTTGTGCAAAGAACCGAAATTTGGGGGGGATCTGGGGAGGGTTCGGGGGTCCCGGGGAGAGTTTTGG
This sequence comes from Passer montanus, assembly GCF_014805655.1. Classification (NCBI taxonomy): domain Eukaryota; kingdom Metazoa; phylum Chordata; class Aves; order Passeriformes; family Passeridae; genus Passer; species Passer montanus. The sequence continues at coordinate 182 of NW_024356835.1, read as the reverse complement.
GGAGGGAACCCCGAAATCTGGGGAGTTTTGGGGGGTCCTAGGGTGGATTTTGTGCAAATAATCGAAATTTGGGGGGGGAGCTGGGGAAGATTTTTGGGGGAAATTCCACCCGGGACCCCCCAAATTTGAGCCCCGGGTTTGGGGACCCCCCAAATTTAACCCCCGGGTTTTGGGGACCCCCA
>NW_024356834.1:0-344 GCF_014805655.1 Passer montanus | reverse complement strand
AAAATTGGAATTTTGGGGGAAAAAATTGGGATTTTCGAGGGGAAAAAATGGGAATTTTGGGGGGAAAATTGGGGGTTTGGGGGAAAAAAATTGGAATTTTGGGACATAAAATTGGGGTTTTTGGGGGAAAATATTGGAATTTTGGGGAAAAAAAGGGAATTTTGCGACATAAAAATGGAGGTTTGGGGGAAAAAATTGGGAATTTTGGGGGAAAAAATTGGGATTTTGGAGGGGAAAAATGGGAATTTCTGGGGGAAAAATTGGAATTTTGGGTCATAAAATTGGAATTTTGGGGGAAAAAATGGGAATTTTGCAACATAAAATTGGGGTTTTGGGGGAAAAAA
>NW_024356833.1:0-344 GCF_014805655.1 Passer montanus | reverse complement strand
TCCGTTCCCCGCCTTCTCATTGGCCGCGGCGGGAGAACTCCGCGCTGATTGGGTGAGCCGGCGAGTGACTGACAGCTCGGTTAGGCTGGGGAAGGGGGGGAAATCGGCCGAGCTCGCCTCCCATTGGCTGCCGCACCGCGTGTGGGCGTGGCCTCGCCGCTTCCACCCTCCTTCCCCTTACCGTGGGGGGGCAGCGCGCCGCGTTCCCATTGGCTGCTCTTGCTGTGGGCGGAGCCTGAACCGCCGCGCGCTCTCCCCTCTGCTCGCCTCTCATTGGCCGCGCCGGCGCGGGGTCGCCGCGCCATTGGCTGAGCGCGCGCGGTGGGCGGGGCGGCGGCGTGGGG
>NW_024356832.1:0-344 GCF_014805655.1 Passer montanus | reverse complement strand
GGGACAGTGACAGTGGCACAGCATGTGACACTGCTAAACAAACAGGGACAAGAAACAGAGGAGTGAGCAGCCACTCCTGCAAAGCCAGTCCATTCACACACCTGAGTGCTCAGAGGGGAAAGGGGGATTTGGGAAAAACAGCCCCAAAAAGGACTCAGGCTGGAGAGCCTCTTGGCTTCACTCACACTGATAAAGCCTCAAGCACAGATGGTGCTGCTGGTATATTAAAATAAATGACAGGCTATCAGTTTCAGCCTGGCTGGAACTCTTTATTACAGCCCAGGCTCGGATGAGGCTGTGATTAGAATTACTCAAAAACAAGGTGGGGGGGAAGAAAAAAGAAA
>NW_024356831.1:0-344 GCF_014805655.1 Passer montanus | reverse complement strand
CCCCCCTAAAAACCCCCCCAAATTCCCCAAATCCCACCGATTCCACCCCAAAAACCCCAAAGTTTTCCCTTCCCCCCCCGGGAACCCCAAAACCCCAAATCCCGGAGAACAAAGCTCCCTTTGTTTTTTTGGGATCCCTCAAAGGCTCCTCTGTTCCCGCTGCCAAAAAAATTCCGGCTCCAAATTCCCCCGGAGCCCAAAAAAAAGAGAATTTGGGACCTTTTCCAATTTTTCTGGGCTCGACAATTCCCTGATTTTCCGGGTGGGGGAAAAGAAAAGAAAAGGGAAATCCCCAATTCCGGCCTTTTTTTGGGATCCTGATTCAAATTTTAGGGGAAAAGCTC
>NW_024356830.1:0-344 GCF_014805655.1 Passer montanus | reverse complement strand
AAAAGTGAGAATGTTCCAAGGCAAAATGGCCTTTTAATAACACTTTTTAAGCCCAGCATGGCTGAGGTTGCAGGCTGTGGTAACAAAGCAAGGATGGGTTTTGGCAAGGGGCTGCAAAGGACAGAGTTCTGTTATCTTTGTACCCCCAGCATTCTCCAGTCAGAGAGAGAGGGTTTGGAAATAAAACAAGGGCTCCTGGGGGGGTCTGCAGACTGAGGGGGTGGGAAGTGTCTGCAGAGGGTTTGGAGCATCCCTGGGGTTTGGTCTGTCTAGGGGGGACATGGAGCATTCCTGGGGTTTGATCTCTCTGGGGGCATTTGGAGCATCCCTGGGTGGATTTGGAG
>NW_024356829.1:0-344 GCF_014805655.1 Passer montanus | reverse complement strand
AAAAAAGAAAACATGAAATCAGAATATGCCGTTTCCCCAGATACAATTGGTCAGGTTGCAACAACATGGGAGGCTTGGGTGGCTGGAGTTTTGTTAGAAATGAAATTAAGTGTAGCAAACCAAAAGAAGGTCCCCCACACACTTCTTTTCTGCTATTCTTTCCTTACAGAAAGGGGAAAATGTCAAAGTATGGATGGGAGTCTGAGGTGTTAGGGTTAGGACTGACAGATGAGGTGAAGGTGAAGCCTGAGCTACATTCCCAGTTTGTTTCTGGAAAAGAAGACTCATTTCTAAGGTAGACACTAAGATTCTAGGCCCAGAAAAGCCTGGGCTGGTCAAGGAGA
>NW_024356828.1:0-344 GCF_014805655.1 Passer montanus | reverse complement strand
GGGAACACCAGGAAGAGAGACAGCGGGGATCACAGCCGGGAAACACCAGGAAAGGAGAGACCAGGAAAAACACCAGGAAAAACACTGGGAAAAGAGACAGTGGGAAAAGAGACAGTGGGGATCACCACAGGGACACCGCGAAAACACCGGGAATCACCGTGGAGAACACTGGGAAAAGAGACAGTGGGAATCACAGCCGGGGAAACACCGGGAGAGATACCGGGAAAAGAGACACTGGGAGAGACAGCGGGACAAACACCGGGAAAAGAGACACCGGGAAAAGAGACACTGGGGAAAAGAGACACTGGGGAAAATGGGAATCACGGCTGGGAAAGAAGGGAATC
>NW_024356827.1:3064-7517 GCF_014805655.1 Passer montanus | reverse complement strand
CAAAATTCGGGTCCGGACCCCAAAAATGAGGGGGGTCGCCCCAAAACTGGGGTCCCGACCCCAAAACCGGGGGTCTCACCCCCTAAAATCTGGGTCAAGCCCCCCAAAATTTGGGTCGGGACCCCAAAATCAGGGTCCAGACCCCAAAACCGGGGATTTCACCCCAAAATTCGGGTCCGGACCCAAAACCGGGGGGTTCCACCCCAAAATCCAGGTGCAGACCCCAAAAATGTGGGGACTCACCCCAAAACCGGGGGTCTCACCCCCCAAAATCCAGGTGCAGACCCCCAAAATCCGGGTCCGGACCCCAAAAATTCGGGTCCAGACCCCAAAATGGGGAGGGTCTCACCCCAAAATTCGGGTACAAAGCCACAAAAGGGGGGGGTTCACCCCCCAAAATTCGGGTCCGGACCCCAAAACCGGGGGTTTCACCCCAAAATTTCGGGTCTAACCCCAAAACTGGGGGTCTCACCCCCCAAATCTGTGTCTAACCCCCCAAAATTTGGGTCTGGACCCCAAAACCGGGGGTCTCACCCCAAAATCCGGGTCCAGACCCCAAAACCGGGGGCTCACCCCAAAAATTCAGGTCCGGACCCCAAAAATGAAGGGGGTCGCCCCAAAACTGGGGTCCAGACCCCAAAACCGGGGGCTCACCCCAAAAATTCAGGTCCGGACCCCAAAAATGAAGGGGGTCGCCCCAAAACTGGGGTCCAGACCCCAAAACCGGGGGTCTCAGCCCCTAAAATCTGGGTCTAAGCCCCCAAAATTTGGGTCCGGACCCCAAAACTGGGGGTCTCACCCCAAAAATTCATGTCCAGACCCCAAAACTGGGGGTCTAACCCCCCAAATCCGGGTCTAACCCCCCAAATCCGGGTCTAACCCCCCAAATCCGGGTCTAACCCCCCAAATCCGGGTCTAACCCCCCAAATCCGGGTCTAACCCCCCAAATCCGGGTCTAACCCCCCAAATCCGGGTCTAACCCCCCAAATCCGGGTCTAACCCCCCAAATCTGGGTCAAACTCCCCCAAATCCGGGTTCCCCAAAATGTGGGTCTCAACCCCCAAATCCGGGTTTAACCCCCCAAAATCTGGGTCAAACCCCCAAAATCCAGTTCTAACCCCCCAAAACCTGTGTTTAACCCCCAAAATGTGGGTCTCAACCCCCAAATCCGGGTTTAACCCCCCAAAATCTGGGTCAAACCCCCAAAATCCAGTTCTAACCCCCCAAAACCTGTGTTTAACCCCCAAAATGTGGGTCTCAACCCCCAAATCCGGGTTTAACCCCCCAAAATCTGGGTCAAACCCCCAAAATCCAGTTCTAACCCCCCAAAACCTGTGTTTAACCCCCAAAATGTGGGTCTCAACCCCCAAATCCGGGTCTAACCCCCCAAAATCTGGGTCAAACCCCCAAAATCCAGTTCTACCCCCCCCAAATCCGGGTTTAACCCCCAAAATGTGGGTCTGACCCCCCAAATCCAGTTCTACCCCCCCAAAATCTTCTCACGTTTCCCTCCATTTTCCCCTCATGTTTCCCCGCGTTCCCCCTTACATTTCCCCCTCACGTTTCCCGCCCTTTTCTCCCCTCACACCTCCCACCATTTTCCCCTCACACTCCCCACCCCAAACCCAAATTTTCCGACCCCAAACCCCACCACAACCCCCCCAAAACCCTGCGCAGGCTCACCCTGCAGTTTGGCCGACAATCTGAGGACAACAACAGCACCATCAGCGCCGCTCCAGGCCCAGGTGGGTCCTGAGGGCGCTCGGGGCCGCTCCGGGGTGCGGGGGGTCCCGGGACAGGTTTTTTGGGGTTCTGGGCGGATTTTGGGGTCCCACCGTGGTTGATGAAGGCGGCGGGCCCCAGCCAGAGCTGGGTTCTCCTGCGGCGGGTGGAGTACATGAGGCTGAAGTCGTTGTCGCCCGCCCGCAGCAGCGCCCGGTCCGAGCCCCGCAGCTCCACGCCGCAGCCGCCCAGCAGCTCCAGCATCTCGTGCTTGTGCCTGCCCAGACAAAAAGGGGGAAAAAAACACATTTTAAGAGAATTTTTGAAATTTAGAGGGTTTTGGGAACGTTGTAAATGCAGGTTTTAGGGATGGGGAAACTATAGTTAGGGTTAAGTAATAGCTCCACACCGCAGCCGCCCAGCAGCTCCAGCATCTCGTGCTTGTGCCTGGAGAGCCAAAAACGGATAAAAACCCAAATTTTTGTGGATATTTTTAAAGTTTAGAGTGTTTGCAGAAGCTATAAAAGGTAGATTTCAGAGATAACAGGATTAGAGTCAAGCAGCAGCTCCACGCCGCAGCCCCCCAGCAGCTCCAGCGTCTTGTGCTCGTGCCTGCCCAGCCAAAAAACACAGATTTTGGGGATTTTAGGATGGTTTTTGGGGATTTTAGGATGTTTTTTTGGGTGCTCCACGCCGCAGCCGCCCAGCAGCTCCAGCATCTCGTGCTTGTGCCTGGAGAGCCAAAAACGGATAAAAACCCAAATTTTTGTGGATATTTTTAAAGTTTAGAGTGTTTGCAGAAGCTATAAAAGAGATAATACAATTAGAGTTAAGCAGCAGCCCCACGCCGCAGCCGCCCAGCAGCTCCAGCATCTCGTGCTTGTGCCTGGAGAGCCAAAAACGGGAAAAAAACCCAAGTTTTTGTGGATATTTTTAAGGTTTAGAGTGCTTGCAGAAGCTATAAAAGGGAGATTTTAGAGATAACAGGATTAGAGTTAAGCAGCAGCTCCACGCCGCAGCTGCCCAGCAGCTCCAGCGTCTTGTGCTCGTGCCTGCCCAGCCAAAAAACACAGATTTTGGGGATTTTAGGATGGTTTTTGGGGATTTTAGGATGTTTTTTTGGGTTTTTGGGCCCCCCAGGCTCACCAGGTGCGCGTGGCCACCACCCTGGCGCCGTTGGTGCCACGGCTGTAGCGCGTGCAGCGCTTTGGGCTGGTTTTGGGGGGTTTCAGGGTGGTTTTTTGCGGTGTTTGGTGTTTTTATTTGTGCTCGTGCCTGCCCAGCCAAAAAACACAGATTTTGGGGTGGGTTTTTGGGATTTTAGGGTGGTTTTTGGGGGTTTGGGGACTTTTTTTGGGATTTCAAGATGTTTTTTGGGGATTTTAGGGTGCTTTTTTGGGGCTTTAGGTGGTTTGGGGGGGTTTGGGGTGGTTTTTGGGGATTTTAGGATGGTTTAGGAGATTTTAGTGCAGTTTTTGGGGACTTTAGAGTAAGTTTTGTAGTTTTTTGGGATTTCAGGCTGGTTTTTTTTTAATTTTGGGGTGGTTTTTGGGGTGCCCAGGCTCACCAGGTGCGGGTGGCCACCACCCTGGCGCCGTTGGCGTCGCGGCTGTAGCGCGTGCAGGGCTTTGGGCTGGTTTTTGGGATTTTGGTGTTTTTGGGGGTTTCAGGGTGGGTTTTGGGGTGGTTTTTGGGATCTCAGGGTGGTTTTTGGGGTGGTTTTTCGGGTTTTTGGGGTGCCCAGGCTCACCAGGTGCGTGTGGCCACCACCCTGGCGCCGTTGGCGTCGCGGCTGTAGCGCGTGCAGCGCTGGATGCTGAAGCCGCTCTCGGGCAGCAGCGTCCGCAGGTACCGGAACACCTGGGGGGGGCACATGGGGGGCTCGGGACCCCCACAGGCCTCCCCGACCGTTGGCGTCGCGGCTGTAGCGCGTGCAGGGCTTTGGGCTGGTTTTTGGGATTTTGGTGTTTTTGGGGGTTTCAGGGTGGGTTTTGGGGTGGTTTTTGGGGACACAGGGACGGGGATGGGGATGGGACAGGGATGGGACAGGGACAGGGGAACAGGGACAGGGGAACAGGGACAGGGATGGGACAGGGATGGGACAGGGACACAGGGACAGGGATGGGACAGGGTCAGGGACATTGGTACTGTGATGGGGACACAGGGACAGGGATGGGGATGGGACAGGGACAGGGACATTGGTACTGGGATAGGGACACAGGGACGGGGATGGGGACAGGGACAGGGTCAGGGACAGGGGACAGGGATGGGGATGGGACAGGGACGGGAATGGGGACAGGGACATTGGTACTGGGATGGGGACACCGGTACCGGGACGGGGAGCCTCGGCACCCCGGAGGTGCCACCGGGGCACGGGGACCCCCCACATCCCCCGCCCGCTCTCTCAGGAGCGCGGTTCTCCCTCCCGGTGCCCCGGTGTCCCCTCCCGGTGCCCCGGTCTCACCTCCCGGTGTCCCGGTCTCACCTCCCGGTGTCCCGGTGACCCCTCCCGGTGCCCCGGTCTCACCTGACGCCCATTTTGTGCGTGCGGAACCCAAGCACCGAGTCCAGCACGAGGCTCGTGGCCAGGTCATCGTTCTCGCAGAGCTCCCGCGCCGTCACCGCCGTCCCCGCCGCCCGCATGGGCCGAGCCCGCCGCCGCCGCCGCCGCCGCCGCGCCTACCGCCGCGATCCGCTCCGCCGCCGCCGGCGAGGCCGGGGCCCACCAGGT
>NW_024356827.1:0-2825 GCF_014805655.1 Passer montanus | reverse complement strand
GGGAGCCGCCGCGCTCGCTGCAGGGGCTGCTGGAGATGGCGGTGGCGGCCGGGCCGGCGCAGCCCGAGCCGCGCCCGCCCATGGCCCGCGAGGTGAGGCCCGCTCCGAGGGGGTTCGGGATTTTTGGGGGGATTTTTGGGGGATTTTCGGGGTTTTAGGGGGGAATTGGGGGGATTTTTGGGGATTTTCTGGGCTTTAGGGGCTCTTGGGGGGCTCTTCAGGGACTTTGAGGCTTTTTTTGGGCTCTTTTTGGGCTTTTTTGGGGGCTCTTTAGGGATTTGGGGGCTCTTTCGGGTCTCTTTGGGCTCTTTAGGGATTTTTGGGGTCTTTTTGGCTTCTTTGGGGTCTCTTTAGGAGCTTTTTGGGCTTTTTGAGGACTCCTTGGGGGATCATTTTTGGGGGATTTTCGGGGTTTTAGGGGGGAATTGGGGGGATTTTTGGGGATTTTCTGGGCTTTAGGGGCTCTTGGGGGGCTCTTCAGGGACTTTGAGGCTTTTTTTGGGCTCTTTTTGGGCTTTTTTGGGGGCTCTTTAGGGATTTGGGGGCTCTTCGGGGTCTCTCTGGGCTCTTTAGGGGCTGATTTGGGGTAATTTTTGCTGATTTTGAGGTAATTTTTGCTGATTTGGGGGCAATTCTGACAAATTTTGGGTAATTTGGGGTCCCAGGGGCCGATTTTGGGGTAACTCTGCCCGATTTGGGGGTCCCAGGGGTCAATTTTGGGGTAATTCTGCCCGATTTTGTGACCATTTGGGGTCCCAGGGGCCGAATTTGGGGTAACTCTGCCCGATTTTGGGGTAATTTTGGGGTAATTTAACCCCTTTTTCCCCCTCCAGAGTCAGCGGTGGCTGCAGGCTGTGACCTGGGTTCATTCTGGGTTAATTTTATGCTAATTTATGCTAATTTCACCCCATTTTTTCCTCTCCAGAGGCAGCAATGGCTCAAGGAAGCTGTGTCTCAGGCTCTGGGCACCCCTGGGCTCATTCCAGTGAAATTTTGGGACACTTTTGGATATTTTAATGATAATTTTGGATGTTTTATGCTAATATTATGCTAATTTATGCTAATTTCACCCCATTTTTCCCTGTTTAGGGGCAGCAATGGCTCCGTGATGTTTTCTCTCAGGCTCTGGGTGCTCCTGGGCTCATCCCAGTGTAACTCTGGGACACTTTTGGATCACTTTAGGATATTTTCTGATAATTTTGGATACTTTTATACTAATTTATGCTAATTTCACCCCATTTTTCCCTGTTTAGGGGCAGCAATGGCTCAGTGAAGCCGAGTCCGAGGCTCTGGGCACCCCTGGGCTCATCCCAGTGTAACTCTGGGACACTTTTGAATCACTTTGGGATATTTTCTGATAATTTTGGATACTTTTATGCTAATTTATGCTAATTTCTCCCCGTTTTTTCCCTGTTTAGGGGCAGCAGTGGCTCCGTGATGTTTTCTCTCAGGCTCTGGGTGCTCCTGGGCTCATCCCAGTGAAACTCTGGGACACTTTTGGATCACTTTAGGATATTTTCTGATAATTTTGCATACTTTTATGCTAATTTATGCTAATTTCACCCCGTTTTTTGCTCTCCAGAGGCAGCAGTGGCTCCATGAAGCCAAGTCTCAGGCTCTGGGCACCCCTGGGCTCATCCCAGTGTAACTCTGGGACACTTTTGAATCACTTTGGGATATTTTATGATAATTTTGGATAACTTTTATGCTAATTTATGCTAATTTCACACCATTTTTCCCTCTTTAGGAGCAGCAGTGGCTCAGTGAGGCTGTTTTTGAGGCTCTGGGCACCCCTGGGCTCATCCCAGTGTAACTCTGGGACACTTTTGAATCACTTTGGGATATTTTCTGATAATTTTGGATACTTTTATGCTAATTTATGCTAATTTCTCCCCGTTTTTTCCCTGTTTAGGGGCAGCAGTGGCTCCGTGATGTTTTCTCTCAGGCTCTGGGTGCTCCTGGGCTCATTCCAGTGAAACGTTGGGATCATTTTGGATCACTTTAGGATATTTTATGACAATTTATGCTAACTTTATGCTAATTTATGCTAATTCCACCCCGTTTTTTCTCTCTTTAGGGGCAGCAGTGGCTCCGTGAGGCTGTCTCTGAGGCTCTGGGCACTCCTGGGCTCATCCCAGTGAAACTCTGGGACACTTTTGAATCACTTTAGGATATTTTCTGATAATTTATGCTAACTTTATGCTAATTTATGCTAATTTCACCCCGTTTTTTCCCTCTTTAGGAGCAGCAGTGGCTCAGTGAGGCCGTGTCCCAGGCTCTGGGCACCCCTGGGCTCATTCCAGTGTGACTCTGGGACACTTTTGGCCACTTTTATGATACTTTTGGATAATTTCGGATACTTTTATGCTAATTTATGCTAATTCCACCCCGTTTTTTCCCTCTTTAGGAGCAGCAGTGGCTCAGTGAGGCCGTGTCCCAGGCTGTTTGTGGTCCTGGGTCCGTCAGGGCGGAGCTGCAGCGCTGCCTGGGGGCCCTGGATCCACTCCGGGTTAACTTTTATCACACTTTATGCTAACTTTATGCTAATTTATGCTAATTTCACCCCGTTTTCTCCCTCTTTAGGAGCAGCAGTGGCTCAGTGAAGCTGTTTCTCAGGCTGTTTGTGGTCCTGGCTCGGTGAGGGCGGAGCTGCAGCGCTGCCTGGGGGCCCTGGCTCCCCTCGGGGTTCATTCCACTGTAACTTTATGCTAATTTATGCTAATTCCACCCCGTTTTTTCCCTCTTTAGGAGCAGCAGTGGCTCAGTGAAGCTGTTTCTCAGGCTCTGGGCACCCCAGGCTCAGTCAGGGCGGAGCTGCAGCGCTG
>NW_024356826.1:0-344 GCF_014805655.1 Passer montanus | reverse complement strand
GCCCCAAATCTGCTCTGGAATGCCCCAAATTGGCCCTAAATCACCCCAAAACCCCCCCAATCCCACCAAGTTTTCCTTAAGGCCCCAAAATGTTCCCCAAAATCCCCAGGGCCGTGCTAGATTTTCTGCAGGAACATCAGATCTGTCCCCAGGGGGTAAAGAATGATTAAATTCATGAATCTGAACCCAAAAAGGGCCGGGAGGGGCGTTGGCAGCTCTGGAATTCCAACCCCAAATCCTTTATCCCCCCGCAAGCTGTGGCAGCAGAAAAAAGGAGGATTTCAGCCCAAATCCCAGCTGGGGTTTGCCAGGAGGGGTGGGAACCTGCTGGGAATTCATTTTTT
>NW_024356825.1:0-344 GCF_014805655.1 Passer montanus | reverse complement strand
CCGGGAATGGGGAACTGGGCAAACTGGGGGACTGGGAGTGCTGGGGGACTGGGGGGACTGGGAGTGCTGAGGAACTGGGGGGACTGGGCACACTGGGGAAACTGGGTACACTGAGCAAACTGGGGGAACTGGGAGTGCTGGGGGAACGGGGGAACTGGGAGAACTGGGGGAACTGGGAGTGCTGGAGGAACTGGGGAAACGGGGAGTGCTGGGGGAACTGGGAGCCCCCTAAAACCCTGGGAAAGCTTTGGGAACCCTCCCCTAACCCCCCCAAAAACCCTCTGAGCACCCCAAACCCCCCCCAGAGAGCTCTGTGATTCCCCTCACCCCCTCCAAAACCCCCT
>NW_024356824.1:0-345 GCF_014805655.1 Passer montanus | reverse complement strand
GTGTCACCACATGGAGTGAGCTGGGGGGCTTTGGGGTGTCACACGCCTGGCACAAAGCCTGGGGACATTTGGGGGTGCCACATTGGTGGCCCAAACCCCTGGGGGACATCTGGGGGTGTCACACTGCTAACCCAAACATTTGGGGGACATTTGGAGGGTGTCACACACCTGACCCAAAGCCTGGGTGACATTTGGGTATGCCACATTGATGACCCAAATTTTAGGGGGACATTTTGGGGATGTCACATTCCTGACCCAAACCTCTGGGGAACTTTGGGGGTGTCACACACCTGCCCCAACCCCTGGGGGACATTTAGGGGTGTCACATTGATGTCCCAACCCCTG
>NW_024356823.1:0-345 GCF_014805655.1 Passer montanus | reverse complement strand
CAAATTATTTTATTCTTTCAAAATTGTGCACTTCTATTTAGAAAAAAGTAGCTAACATATTATTAAAAAATATATACTTTAAATTATACCAAATTAATTGCAAGATTAACCAAAATACAGAGTAGAGAGCTCTGTTCAGTGGAAAATTTATTATAAATTTCTAATATGAGTATCATATTTAATAAGTGATTAACATATATTTAAGCAAAATGCTTTTTAGGATGGAATTTTTGTTTGAAAGTATTTTTACAGCCTTTTAGGCTAAATAATAGGTAGATTTATTATACAGATTAATAATTTCTCTATTTTACTACATTGTTGTAACATCAGAAAAAGAGAATGGAT
>NW_024356822.1:0-345 GCF_014805655.1 Passer montanus | reverse complement strand
ACGTGTTAGATATTATATATCTTATATTATATATCTTATATTATATATAATAATCATATATTATATATAATTATACATATTATATATATAATATAGTAGTAGATATACATATAATTGTGTATATGTGTAATTTCAGCTCTAGACTCTGCAAATGCAATTATATATATTAAAAATATATAATATATAATATAATATGTATAAAATATATATAAATTCTAGATTATACTTTATATATAATTATATATAATATATGTAATATAATATTATATATAATTGTGTATAAGTATATATATTGTGTATATGTATCATTTTGGCTCAGTACTCTGCAAACACAATATATATATA
>NW_024356821.1:0-345 GCF_014805655.1 Passer montanus | reverse complement strand
CTGTACACATGCTCAATATTTCTTTGTATCTGGAATATGGCATGTGCTGACTTATGCCACTCAGCTCTTTTACCACACTTAGACCTTTCCCCCCCCCTATTTGTGTTGCTTGGGTTTTAAATCCTTTATGCCATTGGTGCCTATCACGTAGGAAATGGCAACAGAGTGCATCATGGAAACTGAGCAAGGACTCCAGTCAAAGAGCTCCTCCTGAAACAAAATGTGCCACTACTTTTTGGTCAGAGCATGACTTGAATCATTATACATATGAAACCTCTGTTGAAATAAAACTTGGAATTGAAACCTCAAATTATTCTGGTTGTCAGTTCTGAAAAACAGCTTGAT
>NW_024356820.1:0-345 GCF_014805655.1 Passer montanus | reverse complement strand
TCGACAAGCACGGCCGCAACCACAAGGTGTGTGCTGGGACAGGGGGGGACAGGTGTGCCCTCAGGTGTGCCCAGGTATCCCCAGGTGTGCCCAGGTGTGTCCCCAGGTGTGCCCAGGTGGGGCCAGGTGTGCCCAGGTGTGCCCTCAGGTATCCCCAGGTGTGCCCAGGTGGGACCAGGTGTGTCCAGGTGTGCCCAGGTGTGCCCAGGTGGGCTCAGGTGTGCACAGGTGTGTGCCCAGGTGTGTCCTGAGCTGTCCCCAGGTGTCCCCAGCTGTCCCCAGGTGTGTCCCCAGGTGTCCCCAGGCTCACTCGGGTGTGTCCCCAGGTGTGCTCAGGTGTGTCCC
>NW_024356819.1:0-345 GCF_014805655.1 Passer montanus | reverse complement strand
CGCACCGGACCAGCGCGTTCTCGGCGCTCCGCGCGCTCCCGGCGCAGACGCAGCACGAGGGCTCGTCCCCGGGCACGGCCGCTGGGGGTTCGTTAATTCATTCATTAATTAATCAATCGCCGTTAATCAATCCCCGTTAATTCATCGAAGGCCGGCCGGCGCGTGGCTAATGAGGCGCTAATGACGGCGTTAATTGCAGCGCGGCTCACCGGGGCTGATGTCCTTCCAGAGAACGAAGAACTGGGAATTGTCCTCGAACTGGATCAGGCAGCCCCGGCGGGCCGCGTCCACCTGCGGGGCGGGATTGGGGGATTTGGGGATTTTTGGGATTTTTGGGATTTTTGG
>NW_024356818.1:0-345 GCF_014805655.1 Passer montanus | reverse complement strand
AGCAGCAGCAGCAGCAGCAGCTTGTTCCCATGCCCTGCTGGGCAGCAGGGCACCCATCCCAGAGCCAGAAGCAGCCTCTGCTGAGCCTGTGCCAGCCCCTGCTGTCCCTCAGTGCCCCATTCCTGCAGGGAAATCTGCCCCAGTGCCTCTGGAAGAAGCCTTGGCTTGGAAGAATCCCCTTGCACTGCTTTGGGCAGAAATCCATGGCTGGAGCTTGGCCTGTGGCAGCAAAGGGATCAGTGCCTGAGCTGATCCCAGGGTGAGGCCTGTGCTGCAAACGTGGGAAGGGAACAGGGATTGGTGTCCCTTCCCTTCCTCCTGCTGTCAGCCTCTCCTGGCACAGAC
>NW_024356817.1:0-345 GCF_014805655.1 Passer montanus | reverse complement strand
CGGGAAAAGGGCTCCCGGTGTCCCCCCCGCTGCCGGTCCCGACCCCCTCCGGTTCCCGGGGGTCCCGGGGGGTCCATCCCGTGTGTCCCCCCCCCCACTCGGGGGGGGTTAATAAAGAACCGAGCTCTGCCCCCGCCTCAGCCGCTCTGCCCGGACCCCCCCCGCCCCCAGGGCCCTCCCCGCGGCCCCTCCCGGTACCGGGGCCGGCTGGGAGCAGCTCCGGGGTGACCCTTGGCCCCCCCCCCGCTCGGTGCGGCGCGACAGGCGCGGGACGGGCTCGGGGACAGCGAGGGGACATCGGGGGGCGCGTCCCCGTCGGCTCAGGTGGGCTCGGGTGGGCACGGG
>NW_024356816.1:6519-9441 GCF_014805655.1 Passer montanus | reverse complement strand
AGGGGCCCCAGCCCCTGAACCAATCACTCGATGCCCAGCAGAGAAACTTCTAGATGGAGAGGATGGGTCACTGAGTGATAGACAGGGCACTGGGAGGGTCAAAACAAAGGATACATTCGTAACTGGGGCAACTGGGGAGGAGACAGTGAGACTGACATGGATGAGGAAGAGGAGACAACCTGGGTAAACCATCACATATAAGGGGACATCACTCAAGTGTCAGTGTGGGGGCACCCGGGTGAGGAGGGAGACAGTGTGGGACTACAGAATAAGGTTTGAATTATCTTCCTGAAAACATCTTTTCCGTGAAAGTTCACATATGAATAATATGAAAATTGGAATTTAAACAACAGTCTAAAATAAAAGTATTTCAAAATGCATATGTTAGTTTTGCATAAGTGTATTTCTGAAAAAAACCCAAACAACTCTCCCAATAAACCAGGAGTGAATATTGCTGCCTTGGGTCAATGCTTTCTAAACTGCAGTCAGGTTTCCACTCAGTTTAGGCTGTTCCCTTTCAGCCTTTGAGTTTGAAAGGATGGTGAGGGGTTATGTATTTACATCAGGTAATTGGTATTCTACAGATAAGGAAGGTGGACTCGTTAGTGCCCCTTATTGTCACCATCCCCCTTCACATTTTACTCTAGGACCTTATTTTCAGGCACATTTGTAGCTTCAAAGTGCCTGTGACCTTCCCTCCTTCCCCTGCCACTGTCTCCTTTCAGATAACTTCTTCCTGCTATTGCAGGTGAAATAGCCATTTCTGAAACTGAATTAAGGGAAAATTCCTACTAGCCATGCTAATAAAACCACATGAGCATTTAATCCACATGATCTCATACTCTGCATGGTGGAGCAGAGGCTTGAGATCAGAGCAGCAGTCTTTGCCTGGGATGAGTTCCTTCTGTCTCTGTGAAATTTGCCTATCAAGTCACCAGCCTCTGAAAAATCCCATTTTATGGACATTTACTAGAAACGTGGATTTTGGTAGCTGCAGTCTCTGCAAATGCCCTGGGCACTAAAGCTTCTCCGGAAATGCAGCTTCTGAGTGAGCTGTGGCTGGTATCACCCCTCCCCTCCGCAGTTGTTTTCCTGCAGGGATTGGGACCTCAGGGACCGTGGCTGACCTTGGCTGTTCCTGCTGCCCCCAGTTCCTGACTGCACGATGGAACATTCAGGGTCTAATTTGGATAGCATTGGATGCCTTTCTTTTTTATTTTTGTTCTGCAAAACATATCTAGGGAAAGGAAGGAGGAGAACAAAAGTGCTTTCTGGCTTTATTATTATTTTTTTAAAGGAAATTTATTTTCCCTACCATTTTAATTGTAGTGTTGAACATTATAGAAGAGCTTGGAATGGCTAGGACAGAAATGGTGCCGTTTCAGGAAATACAAGGCCTTTTGTTCAGCCCTGTGTTTAGCCACAGAGTGAGAGCAGGTAATTAAACAGTGAATAAGTGCTCACTTAGCACCACGGGACACAGACATGAAAATATTCCTGCAGTGAGAGCACCTTCAGCGTGCACCTCCTCCCATTCCACAGCTATGACACCTTCATATGATGTTGTGCCATAACAAATGGGAAAATAACCTCCCTTTTCTGCCCATTCATTTTTCTTGTCTTCACCCAAATTATTAAACAGAAAGTGATCAACACAGCAGTTTCAGCATTCAGTGAAGCTGCAGTTTTTTCTTACTCCATCTTTCTTTGAGGGATATTTCTCAAGTCCCAGTTTTTTTATACATGTGGAAAGAATGCAAAGCATAAACCCTTCTGAATCATATTTTCTAAGCCATTTTGTCATCTCTGTTGTTCTCATCTGCTTGGATTTCAATTTGTCTTTTCCAAATGTCATGTCCCAAAGTGAATCACATCAGTGCTGCTGCTGAAGCTTGAGCATTGCTGAGAAGAAGGATTATTGTGCTGGTTGAGACAAACTGTTATTGTTAATATAATCATGTGTAACATTTGTCCTTTTTTGTGTAAGTATCTTATATGTGAATTGTAAGCAGTTTTTGATTTAACTTCTAATAACGGTGTGTTTGTAGGAGTGTTCCTTGGCCCACATTTCTCATAAATACTTGCTTTGGGTTCAATAGTCACTAGCATTGCTGCACTCTTTTGGACTGTAAAAAAATATCTGTTTTAAAGAGTGCATATAAAATCTATTACGCAGTGGAAGACTAAGACAAAATGACTCTGTGGCAGGGAATATCACAGGGAATATCACAGAATCACAAAGCTTTTTTTGTGGCAGCCCAGCAATCCAAATGTATTTTTTCATGGTTGTTTAATGAATCTGAAGTAACTGGATTGTCATAGGGAATACAGCCAGCCCTGAGTGCTGCATTTTGATCACCCTGACAGGCTGCACAGGGCTCAGGGCCTTGGCTTTTCATTCAGGGGACAGGAACACACTGATGGTGACATTTGAAACAGGAGGGACAGTAGGCACTTTATGGTAGATTACAGAAATGTGAGACCAAGA
The DNA here is from genome assembly GCF_014805655.1 of Passer montanus. Taxonomy (NCBI): domain Eukaryota; kingdom Metazoa; phylum Chordata; class Aves; order Passeriformes; family Passeridae; genus Passer; species Passer montanus. The sequence goes on along the minus strand of NW_024356816.1, from coordinate 6,953 downwards.
TGTCACATCTGAGTGTTGAAATGGATGTGGGAATGAGTGGCTGAAATAAATTGAAACTACTACTCTAGGTCACTTTACTTTCTCACTGCCAAATATTCTGCCTTCTTATATAATGAGAAGGAATATAAGTTCTACAGATGCCATAGTTCATTGTCTGTTATCTCTCCTGTGACAACACTGACCACATCTTCTCAGAGGGAAAAAAATGCTAGAGCTCTTCAAGTCCCTGGCGCCTCTCAGAGCAGATTATATACAATTTTAGTAGTTTCTCCACAGATCAGAGGGAAAAAAAAATTGATCTTTTCTGAGACCCTCAGAGTTCAAAGTGGTAGATCAAGAGCATGTGCTTGGCAGAGGAAGGTAATAAGAAAGTCAGTGCTCAGATGTTAAAAATATCAGATCTACCCTCTTTCCCTACCCGACGCTTTCGATCT
>NW_024356816.1:0-6436 GCF_014805655.1 Passer montanus | reverse complement strand
GTAAGCAGTTTTTGATTTAACTTCTAATAACGGTGTGTTTGTAGGAGTGTTCCTTGGCCCACATTTCTCATAAATACTTGCTTTGGGTTCAATAGTCACTAGCATTGCTGCACTCTTTTGGACTGTAAAAAAATATCTGTTTTAAAGAGTGCATATAAAATCTATTACGCAGTGGAAGACTAAGACAAAATGACTCTGTGGCAGGGAATATCACAGGGAATATCACAGAATCACAAAGCTTTTTTTGTGGCAGCCCAGCAATCCAAATGTATTTTTTCATGGTTGTTTAATGAATCTGAAGTAACTGGATTGTCATAGGGAATACAGCCAGCCCTGAGTGCTGCATTTTGATCACCCTGACAGGCTGCACAGGGCTCAGGGCCTTGGCTTTTCATTCAGGGGACAGGAACACACTGATGGTGACATTTGAAACAGGAGGGACAGTAGGCACTTTATGGTAGATTACAGAAATGTGAGACCAAGATGTCACATCTGAGTGTTGAAATGGATGTGGGAATGAGTGGCTGAAATAAATTGAAACTACTACTCTAGGTCACTTTACTTTCTCACTGCCAAATATTCTGCCTTCTTATATAATGAGAAGGAATATAAGTTCTACAGATGCCATAGTTCATTGTCTGTTATCTCTCCTGTGACAACACTGACCACATCTTCTCAGAGGGAAAAAAATGCTAGAGCTCTTCAAGTCCCTGGCGCCTCTCAGAGCAGATTATATACAATTTTAGTAGTTTCTCCACAGATCAGAGGGAAAAAAAAATTGATCTTTTCTGAGACCCTCAGAGTTCAAAGTGGTAGATCAAGAGCATGTGCTTGGCAGAGGAAGGTAATAAGAAAGTCAGTGCTCAGATGTTAAAAATATCAGATCAGAAATACGAGGTAGCCACTCATTGACTGCCCCTAATGAAAAAAAGCCTAACTTGGAGGTTAATCATGTTGAAGAAACGTGTTATCTAGAATAAAATGGAATTAATGCATGGGTCCAGTTGTAAAATATGTTGAGCAGCCCCAGTTCCCATTGTGTGGCAATTCTGCAGTAGCTCCACTGCGGGCACAGTAATTTCCACACCAGGAATATTTTTGTATGGACTAAATGTGGCCACACAAGGGGGTAGTGGAGAAACAACTGCTAGACTTGAAATTCCCTCCCTGATTTATCCCACAGTGGCTTTCATCTGCAGACAATCTGGTCTCATTCCTTATGGCTCATTGGTGCAAGAGAAGTCAAGACAAGAATGAGAGCAGGGTAAAATCTCAGCAGCTGTCTTAGTGGGCAGCTGGAAGAAAGCAGCATTATTATTTCTTGTGTCTATAAAGCAGAGTTACCAAAAAGCCCATATTTTCCCTATGTGTCTGCCCCTGCTGTTCTCAGGCTGTCGGTAGTGTGAGGTGCTCTGCAGCTGCAGCTGGAATGGCCCTGGAATGGTCCCTGGAGTGGCCCTCCAGGTCAGGGAGCTTCTCAGGTGCCCCCACGCCTCCAGTGGGCAGGGTCTGGGCTGCACTCCCTGATCAGTGTTTGTGGAATTGCCCTGCTTGCTCCAGGCTTTTTCCAGGCTCCGGCCTGTTGTGCTGCGTTAGGAGAAGGACTCGGATCTATCCGTGGGTAAATAAGCTGTGGGATAAGCTGCCCAAACAACTCTCACTCATCCGGGTGATAATGCTGCTCTGCACGAGGATCTCCACCGCTGTGATCCAAGGAAAGGTCTGAGCCAGAAAGATGAGAGAGGAAAAGTGATTGCTTTTCTTTGCCTTTCCTTAAAAGGGGTGAATTCAGGCTGCAGTGGAGGAGAGTCTGGGTTTGGAAGGTGCAGGAAATCTCCCCTCCTGGGGCAAGAGCAGAAGCTGCTGCAGGGCTGGGAAAGAGGAGAGCGGGTGGGGGGGCTGTGCCAGCCGGGCTCGGCAGCGGCTCTGGAGCTCGGGGCTGTGCTCGGCTCTGCCTGCGCTGAGACTGCAGCCAGCGGGGCCGGACTGGCTCCTGGAGAGCAGGAAAGGGCAGCTTGGTGTGTGCCATGTTTCTTCTGGCCTCCAGTGATGGGGTGACGTTTGGCATCTCACTGTGGCTGAAGTGATGTGACCTGCTTGCTCTAGCACCAGGTCTCTTATCATTTCAGGCTCATAGCATAAATCCAGCTGAAATTGGTACCTATGAGCGCTTTAAGTCTCAGGAACTGTGAGGTTGATTAAATTGACTCAGGACCAGCATCTTCAAACACTTGTGTCTGTCCCCCTCCATTCCCCCAAAGCTCAAAGCATGTAGAGAAGAGAGTAAAAATGATAAAATGCCTAACTTAGTTCCATCTAGATCTTTTCTTGGAGCTTACAGTTATTTTCCCTCTAACTGACCCTCATTTCTGACTATGAGAAACAGATTGTGCTGTTCACAGCATGTTTTCTCTCTCCTCTTGTGATACCTTGCCCGCCTGACAGCTTTTAATGACTCCTTGAAATTTGATGGGTTTTTTTTTTTGTTTTTTTTCCAGCTACAAAATAGAAAAGGATGTGAGAAAGATTTCTCACTGGTAATATCCAAAGTTAGAGCCTGCTCATTTGGCCAATAGTACCAGGTAGCTGCACTTCCACCATTGATTAATGTCTCATGGAAGATGTGGATAAACACAGAAACACTGGGAAAATGCCTCAAAGCACTCACAGTTCTCTTTTACTCATCTTCTCTTTCCAATATAGTTCTGAACGAAAGCTTCAGCAGAAGAGTTCTGGCAGATTGTCAGGCATTCAAGAGATTAAACTTCTTTCTTAGACTGAACATTGTAGGAAAGCTTTACTGGAGAATTAGAAAATAATGCAACGAGTTCTTACAAAATTAACAACTCCCTGTGTTTAAGATCTAGGCATACCAGCTGTAATTTCTGTTAGCTGTGGTCTTGCAGGGTTTTATGACAGTTTTACAGAGGTACATTTAAAACAGAAAACATTTAAAACTTTCCAAAACCAGCGTGTGAGGATTCTGCAGCACTTGGCTCTGTACAAGCCCCAGTCAAAATTAATCAGAATGTTTGCTCTTGATGTGAGCAATAAGGGTTGGCAGAAATTCATGCAAGTGTAGCAAAAGGTGTGATTGAATGAGTGGGAACTGGTTTTTTTTTCTCAAAATGGCTTTGTTTTGGTAAGTTTTTTACCAGCAGAGACTCGGTAATGAATATGCACTGGTACCTAAAAGCAGTTTACAAGAAATGAGGATCCTCCACAGTAGGCAATATGGGAGTCACTGATCTTTAGGGAAAGATCAGTCCTGATTTCAGTGACTGAGACTTTTCAACTATTAAAAAATAATACTAAAAAATACATGTATATAATTCTGTCTCACCAACTGAGTGTTTGTGTTTGGTTTCTGCTGCAAGAGGGATTGATGAAACTGTTAATTTCATTAAGGCATGTTTCTTTAAAGGTGTTTTACTCCAGTTTAGAACTTCCAGAGTGCTTTATAGCTGCTGAAACTGCTCTATGATTAAACAAGGCCTCTAAATAAATGGCTGTGATCTTTAAACAAATTACCTTGATTCAAATTGTCTGTCTGATGACACCTGATGTGTCTGTGTTGTCTAAAACTGTGCTGCCTGAAAGGAGGGACAGTATTGACAAGCTTTAAATGGGTCTGCTTGGTATTACTGAAGGTTAATTAAAAAATAATTGGAGTTCTTTAAAGTAGACATTGGAAAGGAAGATTATATTGGTGAAAAATTGCGTGGGTAATTTACAAATACATCTTCTAATAGCAGCCAGACATTTTCAGTGCAAACCAGACTTAGCAGGCTAGGTTAGTCAAATTTAATTAATTTGCCTTCATGTATCTTTTGGCATATTGTTCATCTTCTTCTGAGGTTTACAGGGCTTTAACAACCAGACCAGAAGCACAGCTCTGTGAACAGGTGCTGTGGGCTGGAGGCAGATTTGAACACCAGGTGTGTGTTGAGAGGGAGTTAGAATGGCTCAAATTCCTCCTCTGAGAGCCTTTCCTGCTTCCCCTGTGTTTATGGACAGAGAAAGCAGTTTTGGGAGAAAAAAAAGCATTTCCCTTCCTTGAAAAGTAGGAAGGGAGATATTGGCCTGGAATATCAGAAATGGGCAGGAGGGGGTTTTACCTGGACTTTCTGCTCCTCGTACCTCAGTCACCTCACTGGTGCCACCACCTGCATCAATGACAAGGTTCTGCCCCAGAGGTGTGGGGCAGCACAGAACAGGGCATTGCCCAGAGCCCCTCTGTGCAGCAGAGCTGATCCAGCTGCCTTTTCTGAGCAGGTGTCCAGGTGGGACTTGGGTGATGGAAGAACCACTGTCCTGAAGGGTTTCTGTCCTTTCTTTTTTCAGGAAATGCTCGGAGTTCATTACTTTCAGCTAGTGTTTTTTGTTCTATTTCTGATATTAAGACCCCAGGTTAGAGTTTGGTTTAGTCAGTGAGCAATGGCTTGTGTGCTGTGATTAAAAATATCCCACTGGGTTCAAGAGATGAAAAGCAGCCATGTAAGTAAAGTAAAAGGAAAAATTTGGTTTCCATTTCTCTCTGCAAGTTTCCTTAGCTTTTTGTCTGGGAAGACTTTTGATATATTGTAGCCCCGGAACTTTAAAAATAAATCTTAACTTTACCTATTTTATCAGCAATGTGGAGTAAAGGCTTGCTTGCCCCTCTCACCCACCATATCTCCTCTCTAAATTATTATCAACACAGAGCAGTCTAGATTGTCCCAAGTAAGTGTTAGGTCTCAGTAGCCATGCCAATTTATGCAAATTCTTAAAAAATAACTTCAAAAATTAAGTACTTGCCGCATTAATCTGCTCTTCTGGAAATAGACCATTATCAATTATAAATGAAATACTTTAAATACAACTTAATTAGTTCCATTTGTGGAGCATTAGATAAATATGGTTCTGTTATAATAAAAATAATGCTAAAATAGCCATAATCTATATAGCTGGATAAGCTAAATGTTTCAGCTTCCCTTTTAAATGGGCACCTTTTATGCCTCATCTCTGATCCCTTTGAGGCTGGACTTCACTCAGCATATTTATTCATAGTATCATTTCCTTACTCTGTCCTTATTTACTGCAGGAATTCATGAGGACACTGGTGTCTTCAAGACATCTTAATCCCATACACTTTATTACCATTTCAAAAGGTCTTCCTCAGAGTCACAGGCAACATCATCTCTGGGAGAAAAATCTGATTTTTTGTATTAAATTTGTTGTTTGCTCTGCTCAGAACCAGTAACAGCTTTCCTCTGAACCAACAGCTTGGTTTCCAAATTTCAACTGTAGTGCTTCATTTAGAGCATCACAAATGAACTCCCTGGATTAGAATTGTCAGAATTGACATCCCTGTGCAAAACTCTGGACAAAGGGATTGCAGGTGCTGTGGGTGTGAAGAGGGAGAAGGTGCTCAGGCACAGGCTGAGCCTAATGAGGCACCTCAGTGCAAACTGGAGGGGGAATGAGACAGACTCTGCCAGGAAGAGTTAAAAGAGCAGCCAGGACACAGACAGGATAAGAAGCAAAGGTGAGCTGAGAGAAGTCAGGCTAGCAGCAGAATGAAAAGAAGTATAAATAAGGTAGGAAAATGTTAAGAGGACTGATGGTCAGAGGGTGTGGAAGGGTGTGGAAACCTAGAGATGGGTCAGAGCCTGGAAAGGAGAAGTCCATGCAGACTGTCAAGAGGAATTTCTGTGAACAGCTGGGTTTGGGCTGCTGTGGAAGGGAAGGGGCCTTGGGCAGTTCCCAGGTGAGTGGGAGAACAGAGATATTTGAGATATTTGGTCTGTGGGGAGGGTGGAGCCTGGGCACCAGTCCTTGCATCCAGACAGGCCAGGGAAATCACACAGGTGTTTTTTTTTTTTTTTTTTTTTTTTTTTTTTTTTTTTAAATTCTCCTGCTTTATCCAGAATTGAGATGGTCAGGAGTTAATACCATACACAGTATATGACTTTTGAGTCTATGTGAAGCAATCCTCACCAGCTACATTTTTGAGCTGGCATTGCTAGGTTCAACTTGGAATTAAGACCTACCAACTAATCTGCAATCCTACCCAAAACAGAGGCCAGCTTAATTGAAATAAACTGTGTAACAGTCTGGGGGAGCTGACACACCTACTGTGTGCCACTCCAAAAATTACAAATCTGCTTTTTACACAGCTACTTAAACCCCATGGAATATGCTGATTCTGACTGTAAGGGGTTGTGAAGGTGAGCACATTTTGTGATAAAGAAAAAGAAAGAGCCCTGATGAAGAGCAAACTGCCATCTGAAATTCTGGCTGAGGCTGAGATTTAACATGCTACACAAGAGTGATGTTTCACATAAGCAGGAGATTCAATATGTGTGCCTGATTGAAACAGGTTTGGGTTTTTCTGCCTCTGTATCAGGACAGCCTGGAATCTCAGTAATCCATCTGTGCTTAAAATAACATTCTG
>NW_024356815.1:0-345 GCF_014805655.1 Passer montanus | reverse complement strand
CCACTTGGCTTTGGCATGAATTTCCTTAATAAAAACCTTCCATGGATTTCCTTTCTGTTAATTCCGGGCACGGAGCAATTCCCTCTCCTCGTTCCCCTCCTGTCCCAGCAGTGGTGTATTCTCTATCTAGCATTCGTGGCTTGTTGGAGGGTAACATTAATTATTTAACATGTAACGATGTAATTAACTCTTTCTCTAGCACGTGGTTTGCTCTTTCATTTGGGGAGTGGCTTTCCTGCTGCCCTGGCAGCTTTGCTTGTGCTACAAAACCTTTACTTGTAGGTGCTACTTAGGAGTAGAGTCAAGTGCTGGGTGGTGATTTCAGTTTAAAAAGCTTCAAAAAAA
>NW_024356814.1:0-345 GCF_014805655.1 Passer montanus | reverse complement strand
GGGGGTCCTGGGGGGATTTGGGGGAGATTTGGGTGGTCCTGGGGGTGATTTGGGGGAGATTTGGGGGTCCTGGGAGGATTTGGGGGGATTTTTGGGGTCCTTGGGAAGGTTCTGGGGTTCTGGTGGAATTTGGGGTTTTTTTTTTACAGGGATTTTTTGGAATTTTTGGGGTTCCCAAGGGATTTGGGGGTCCCTGGAGGGATTTTGGGGGGGTCCTTGAGGAGCTTTTTGGGGTCTTTGGGGAGGTTTTGGGGTCCCTGGGGATTGGATGAGTTCTGGTGGGATTTGGGATTTCTGACAGGGTTTTTATGGGGATTTTGGGGTGATTTTGGGGATTTTTGGGGA
>NW_024356813.1:0-345 GCF_014805655.1 Passer montanus | reverse complement strand
AGGTGAGTCTGGGGTCCCAGGAGTCTGGCTGTCCCAGGTGAATCCAGGGGGTCCCAGGTGGATCCAGGTGAGTCCGGGGGGTCCCAGGTGAGTCTGGGGTCGCAGGTGAACCGCGAGAGTCCCAGGTGGATCCGGGGTGGTCCCAGGTGGATCCAGGTGATTCTGGGGGCTCCCAGATGAGCCCGGGGGTGCCAGGTGAGTCTGGGGGCTCCCCAGGTGAGTCTGGGGGCTCCCAGGTGAGTCTGGGGGCTCCAGATGAATCCAAGGGGCTCCCAGGTGAGTCTGGGGGCTCCCCAGTGAGTCTGGGGGCTCTCCAGGTGAGTCTGGGGGCTCCCCGGTGAGTCT
>NW_024356812.1:0-345 GCF_014805655.1 Passer montanus | reverse complement strand
GGGGCGCGGCGGGACACAGCGCCCGCGGGCGCGGCTGCCATTGACCCCGGCCCGCCCGCCGTTGCCGCGTGGCACCTGCTGCCCAGGAGCAGCCGCGCGTCCGGAGCCGCAGCGGTTGCGCGGGGCTCCGCGGGGTCCCGCGGGGGATCCCGGCAGGGCCGGCCCGGGACTCACCTGGACCGCGGTACCGCCGCACTCCGCCCGCCGCGGCACGGAGCGGTCTGCGCCTGCGCGGAAGCCGCCTCTGCGCGCGGTCGGGACTACAAGCAACATGGCGCCACTCCCCCCCCGCCCTCGGGCGGCGCCTGTCGCAGCCTCCCGCTCCCGCCGGCAGATGGCGCCGCC
>NW_024356811.1:0-345 GCF_014805655.1 Passer montanus | reverse complement strand
GTGCCCCTGTCCCGTTCCCCCTGTCCCGTTCTCCCCCCGTGCCCTGTCCCGTGTCCCCTCCCGTTCCCCCGGGGCTGTGCCCTGGCAGCTGCCCCGGGCCGTCCCCTCGGTTTCGGGGACAGCCGCGCCCCGGCGGCAGCCGGAGCATCCCGGGGCGGCAGCGGGGCTGCGGAAATTCCAGCGCCAGGAGAACTCGAGCGATCCCCGTGCTCGCCGAGGATCCCCGCCCGGGCCGGAGCGGGGCAGCGCTGCCGGAGCTCTCCCGGGCCAGCGGGGACCGGGACGGCAGAGCCCGGACGGGAAAGCGGGACTGAGGCACGGCGAGCCCCGCTCGGGAAGCGCCGG
>NW_024356810.1:0-345 GCF_014805655.1 Passer montanus | reverse complement strand
TATATATATATACCTTTTGCAATGGTGTATCCTTTATTTTAAGTTTTAAATAGTAAAAGGATTATTATCATTATTGAGAGGCTTTTGTGAAGACAGTTGTACAGTTTGATGTAGTGGATCATGTGTTGTACCCTTGCTTCTTGGCCTTGGGCAAAAGATGGAAGTTTGAAGGAGAGCACAAAAGAAGCTTTTGTTGATATATGTTTATTGGAAAAGCAGACAGACCTCATGAAGGACAGCTGAGATGTGAGGGTATTTCAGAGTCTGAGAAACTAGAGGAGGGAGACTGAAAGGAACTAGCAAGGAAAACAGTACTCTGGGATGCATTAGGAAGAGCAGTACCAG
>NW_024356809.1:0-345 GCF_014805655.1 Passer montanus | reverse complement strand
CAGGGGGGGCCTGGGGGGGGACGTGGGGTCAGGGGACCCTGCATGGGGGATATGGGGTGGAGACCCTCAGGAGGGTCCTGGGAGGGGGGACGTGGGGTCAGGGGAGCCTCTGTGGGGGTCTCTCCTCATGTGTCTCTCCCCGCAGCTGGAGCAGTTTGGGGTCGGGGAGAGCCCCCCCGGGAGCAGCGGAGGGTTCCCCGAGGAGCTGGGGGTCCTGAGTTACCCCCCGAGCGAGGGGGGCTACGACCCCCCCGGCCTGAACCGCCCAAACCTGAGCAACTGCAGCCGCCACGGCCCCATCCCCAACATCATCTTCACAGGTGGGGGCTCGGGGGGTCCCGGGGG
>NW_024356808.1:0-345 GCF_014805655.1 Passer montanus | reverse complement strand
CCTTGTTATACACATACATACTAGTAAAGAATTATTCCTTTTCCTGAAAGCCCCTGAATTTCAAAGTTAAGATAATTCGGAGGAAAGGGCATCATATTCTCCATTCCAAGAGGTTCTCACCTTCCCTGTCTTTCAAACCAAGACAGAGTTCTAGTTTGAAGACAAGTGATTTTTCTGAATATTCTGCACAGAATACCTCTGTTAGGATCAGCTAAGGGATGACTTGTCCAGAAAATTATCTTTTTGTGACTCACATGTAGAGTAAAAACCACAGGATATTGCCATATAGATAACTGAATACACTGATAACTGAATCGACTTCATTTTCTTTAATTGTTTTTTTTT
>NW_024356807.1:0-345 GCF_014805655.1 Passer montanus | reverse complement strand
TGAGGTGAAAAGGACTGTTGCCAGTTTTGATTCTATCTTATACATAGTGATAAATATAAACCATAAATATGTTGAAATGGAAACGGAAAATTTGCTATTATAGGTCAAGAAACATGTGTTAATAATTATAAATTTGAAAGCATGAATTACTTGAATCATAACACTGTCCAGAATTTTAGTATCACCAGCAGTTACAATATCAAGAGGTGAAAAGGGGTTTACAGGCCTTGGTCAAAACAATGGGTTGTAGGCATTAATAAACACATCAGAGAATGTTTATTTTAATGCTTTGTACTGTGAAAAACAACGTGCATTTATTTTTAATGGAGGCTTGTCTCGGACAGG
>NW_024356806.1:0-345 GCF_014805655.1 Passer montanus | reverse complement strand
GTTTATGGTTCTGCCCGGACTCTCTCTCTATCTCCCTCTTCTTGATCGTCTGGTCAGTTACACTTTTCCACTCCCTTCCCCTATGAGTTATCTCTCCTAATCCCTCCCTGGCTGCCTGTCCGTTATTCCATGTCCATGCCCTTCCATCTAGAACCTTCTTCTCGCTCTCCTGAAGGCATCCTGCCTTAAGCACTCTCCCCAGAAAGTCTCTCAGCGGGAGAGTGCCCTTCCCCCTTCAGTACTGCCGGCGGCACTGGCCGCAGCAGCCAGGAATCCAGAGGCCAGTCACTGTCGCTGCATACAAACACATATATTGTACATCTAATATACAGCTATACACAGACA
>NW_024356805.1:4405-7420 GCF_014805655.1 Passer montanus | reverse complement strand
TAATGGGATACTGGGATGGACGGGGAGGGGCTGGGACAAACTGGTCTGCACTGGTCTGCACTGGGAGCTCCGGGGGGTCAAGGCCACGTCGAGGTTTTTTCAAAAATCGGCACCAAAATCCCCAAAAATCCCCCAAAACAGCGGGGGGCGGGGCCAGGGCACCGGGGGCGGGGCCAGGTCGAGGTTTTTTCAAAAATCGGCACCAAAATCCCCAAAAATCCCCCAAAACAGCGGGGGGCGGGGCCAGGGCACCGGGGGCGGGGCCAACAGGTGAGACAGGGGAGGGACAGGAGAGCCCGGCTGCTCACCTGGGGACAGGTGAGGGACAGGTGAGACAGGGGAGGGACAGGAGAGCCCGGCTGCTCACCTGGGGACAGGTGAGGGACAGGTGAGACAGGGGAGGGACAGGAGAGCCCGGCTGCTCACCTGGGGACAGGTGAGGGACAGGTGAGACAGGGGAGGGACAGGAGAGCCCGGCTGCTCACCTGGGGACAGGTGAGGGACAGGTGAGACAGGGGAGGGACAGGAGAGCCCGGCTGCTCACCTGGGGACAGGTGAGGGACAGGTGAGACAGGGGAGGGACAGGAGAGCCCGGCTGCTCACCTGGGGACAGGTGAGGGACAGGTGAGACAGGGGAGGGACAGGAGAGCCCGGCTGCTCACCTGGGGACAGGTGAGGGACAGGTGAGACAGGGGAGGGACAGGAGAGCCCGGCTGCTCACCTGGGGACAGGTGAGGGACAGGTGAGACAGGGGAGGGACAGGAGAGCCCGGCTGCTCACCTGGGGACAGGTGAGGGACAGGTGAGACAGGGGAGGGACAGGAGAGCCCGGCTGCTCACCTGGGGACAGGTGAGGGACAGGTGAGACAGGGGAGGGACAGGAGAGCCCGGCTGCTCACCTGGGGACAGGTGAGGGACAGGTGAGACAGGGGAGGGACAGGAGAGCCCGGCTGCTCACCTGGGGACAGGTGAGGGACAGGTGAGACAGGGGAGGGACAGGAGAGCCCGGCTGCTCACCTGGGGACAGGTGAGGGACAGGTGAGACAGGGGAGGGACAGGAGAGCCCGGCTGCTCACCTGGGGACAGGTGAGGGACAGGTGAGACAGGGGAGGGACAGGAGAGCCCGGCTGCTCACCTGGGGACAGGTGAGGGACAGGTGAGACAGGGGAGGGACAGGAGAGCCCGGCTGCTCACCTGGGGACAGGTGAGGGACAGGTGAGACAGGGGAGGGACAGGAGAGCCCGGCTGCTCACCTGGGGACAGGTGAGGGACAGGTGAGACAGGGGAGGGACAGGAGAGCCCGGCTGCTCACCTGGGGACAGGTGAGGGACAGGTGAGACAGGGGAGGGACAGGAGAGCCCGGCTGCTCACCTGGGGACAGGTGAGGGACAGGTGAGACAGGGGAGGGACAGGAGAGCCCGGCTGCTCACCTGGGGACAGGTGAGGGACAGGTGAGACAGGGGAGGGACAGGAGAGCCCGGCTGCTCACCTGGGGACAGGTGAGGGACAGGTGAGACAGGGGAGGGACAGGAGAGCCCGGCTGCTCACCTGGGGACAGGTGAGGGACAGGTGAGACAGGGGAGGGACAGGAGAGCCCGGCTGCTCACCTGGGGACAGGTGAGGGACAGGTGAGACAGGGGAGGGACAGGAGAGCCCGGCTGCTCACCTGGGGACAGGTGAGGGACAGGTGAGACAGGGGAGGGACAGGAGAGCCCGGCTGCTCACCTGGGGACAGGTGAGGGACAGGTGAGACAGGGGAGGGACAGGAGAGCCCGGCTGCTCACCTGGGGACAGGTGAGGGACAGGTGAGACAGGGGAGGGACAGGAGAGCCCGGCTGCTCACCTGGGGACAGGTGAGGGACAGGTGAGACAGGGGAGGGACAGGAGAGCCCGGCTGCTCACCTGGGGACAGGTGAGGGACACGTGAGGGACAGGGGAGGGACAGGTGAGGGACAGGAGAGCCCAGCTGCTCACCTGGGGACAGGTGAGGGACACGTGAACACAGGTGAGGGACACGTGAGGGACAGGTGAGCCCAGCTGCTCACCTGGGGACAGGTGAGACAGGTGAGACACATGGGACAGGTGAGGGACAGGTGAGCGTACAGGAGAGCCCAGCTGCTCACCTGGGGACAGGTGAGGGACACGTAAACACAGGGGAGGGACACGTGAGGGACACGTGAGGGACAGGAGAGCCCGGCTGCTCACCTGGGGACAGGTGAGGGACATGTGAGGGACAGGTGAGCTCTCACATCTCTCGGGGGAGGTGATGGTGATGGACAGGGACAGGTAAGGGTACAGGTAATGCACAGGTGAGCTCAGGTGAGCTCAGGTGAGCACAGGTGAGCACAGGTAAGGGCACAGGTGAGCTCAGGTGAGCACAGGTGAGCTCAGGTGAGCTCAGGTGAGCTCAGGTAAAGGCACAGGTGAGCTCAGGTGAGCTCAGGTGAGCTCACACTTCTCGGGCGGGGTGACGGTGATGGACAGGGGGGTCAGTGACAGCACAGGTGAGCTCAGGTGAGCTCAGGTAAGGCACAGGTAAGCACAGGTGAAGGTACAGGTGAGCTCAGGTGAGCTCAGGTGAGCTCAGGTAAGGCACAGGTAAGCACAGGTGAAGGTACAGGTGAGCTCAGGTGAGCTCAGGTGAACTCACACTTCTCGGGCGGGACAGGGGGGGTCAGTGACAGCACAGGTGAGCTCAGGTGAGCACAGGTAACGCACAGGTGAGCTCAGGTGAGCACAGGGGAGCACAGGTAAGGGCACAGGTGGGCTCAGGTGAGCTCAGGTGAACTCACACTTCTCGGGCAGGACGGGGGGGTCAGTGACAGGACAGGTGAGCTCAGGTGAGCTCAGGTAACGCACAGGTGAGCTCAGGTGAACTCAGGTGAGGCACAGGTGAGCTCAGGTGAGCTCAGGTGAGCTCAGGTAAGGCACAGGTAAGCACAGGTGAGCTCAGGTGAGCTCAGGTGAGCTCAGGTGAACTCACACTTCTCGGGCGGGACAGGCACCAAAATCCCCA
>NW_024356805.1:0-1713 GCF_014805655.1 Passer montanus | reverse complement strand
GGCGCCAGGCACTCGGGGGTGCCGCAGAAGGTCCTTGCAGGACTGGGGGAATTTTCTGGAGTTTTTTGGGAATTCTCTGGGATTTTTTTTGTGAATTCTCTGGGATTTTGGTGGAATGCTCCGGGGATTTCGAGGTTTTTCCCCAAAAATTCCCCAAAATTCCCCAAAATTCCCGGAATTCCGGCCGTACCTCGGGCGCCAGGCACTCGGGGGTGCCGCAGAAGGTCCTTGCAGGACTGGGGGAGTTCGGAATTCAGGGAAATCCCTCGGAATTTGGGGAACTCTCTGGGGATTTTTCGGGGGAATTCTCTGGAATTTTGGGATTTTTCCGGGAATTGCGGGATTCCCGGCCGTACCTCGGGCGCCAGGTACTCGGGGGTGCCGCAGAAGGTCCTCATGGTGGTGCCGTCCGTCACCCCCTCCTTGCAGAGCCCGAAATCCGTGATCTTGATGTGCCCGTCCTTGTCCAGCATCAGGTTCTCCAGCTGCCGACATCGCACCCAAAATCCCGGGAATTCAGCCCAAAATCACGGGAATTCGACCCAAAATCACGGGAATTCAGCCCAAAATCACGGGAATTCGGCCCAAAATCACGGGAATTCGGCCCAAAATCACGGGAATTCAGCCCAAAATCACGGGAATTGGACCCAAAATCCCGGGAATTCAGCCCAAAATCACGGGAATTCAGCCCAAAATCCCGGGAATTCAGCCCAAAATCCCGGGAATCAGACCCAAAATCGCGGGAATTCAGCCCAAAATCCCGGGAATTCAGCCCAAAATCACGGGAATTCAGCCCAAAATCCCGGGAATTCAGCCCAAAATCCCGGGAATCAGACCCAAAATCGCGGGAATTCAGCCCAAAATCACGGGAATCGGACCCAAAATCACGGGAATCAGACCCAAAATCCCGGGAATTCAGCCCAAAATCACGGGAATCAGACCCAAAATCCCGGGATTTCAGCCCAAAATCCCGGGAATTCAGCCCAAAATCCCAGGAATCAGACCCAAAATCCCGGGAATTCAGCCCAAAATCACGGGAATTCAGCCTAAAATTCCGCAAAATCAGACCCAAAATCTCGGAAATCAGACCCAAAATCTCAGGGATCAGCCCCAAAATCCCAGAAATTTGGCCCCAAAATCCCAGGAATCAGACCCAAAATCCCGGGAATTCAGCCCAAAATCTCGGTAATCAGAGCCAAAATCCCAGGAATTCAGCCCAAAATCCCGGGAATCGGACCCAAAATCCCAGGAATTTGACCTCAAAATCCGGGGAATTCGACCCAAAATCCCGGAATTTAGCCCCAAAATCCCGGGAATCGGACCGAAAATCCCAGGAATTCGGCACCAAAATCCTCAGATTCAGCCCAAAATCCGGGGAATTCAGCCCAAAATCCGGGGAATTCAGCCCAAAATCCTGGGAATCAGACCCAAAATCCTGGAAATGCAGCCTAAAATCCCATAAAATCAGCCCCAAAACCCCAGGAATTTTGCCCAAAATCCCAGGAATTTTTCCCAAAATCCCAGAAATTCAGCCCAAAATCTTGGAAATCAGACCCAAAATCCCAGGAATCTGACCCAAAATCCTGGGAAATCTCAGCCCCAAAATCCCAGGAACTCGACCCAAAACCCCAGAATTTTTCCCAAAATTCCGGGAAATCAGCCCCAAAATCCCTGGAATTTGACCCAAAATCCCAGGAATCTGCCCCAAAACGC
>NW_024356804.1:0-345 GCF_014805655.1 Passer montanus | reverse complement strand
TCTCACCCTTGTTGGCCACCTCCCAGAGCTGGTGCTCTTTGGGACATTTTTTGGGGGTGTTTTTGTGGGTTTTGGGGATATTTTTGTGGTTTTTGGGATATTTTTGGGGTGCTTCATTTTGAGGAGATTCCCAGGAGATTTTCATTCATTTTTTGAGGGTTTTTTTTTGTATTTTTGGGGGATTTGGGGGGATTTTGGGGTATTTTTGAGGTTCTCAGGGTGTTTTGGGGGGTGGGTGTTGAATTTGGGGAGGGGTCTCACCCTTGTTGGCCACCTCCCAGAGCCTGCTGCTTTTTGGGACATTTTTGGGACATTCTTGGGATATTTTTTGTGGGTTTTTGGGGT
>NW_024356803.1:0-345 GCF_014805655.1 Passer montanus | reverse complement strand
AACCGGGGTTAACGGGGGAACCGGGGTAACGGGATCACCGGGTTAACGGGATAACCGGGTTAACGGGGGCAACCGGGATCGAGGGGTAACGGGGATAGCGGCGTAATGGGATAACGGTAGTAACTAACCGGGATAACGGGATACCAGGGATAAGGGGATAGCCGGGGTAACGGGGGTAGGGAGGTAACGGGTAACGGGATGCGGGAACGGGAACCGGGATGGGGACCGGGTACCGGGGTGAGGAACAGGGACCGGCATGGGGGAACAGGGACCGGGATGGGGACCGGGACCGGTTCGAAGCTCCGGGGGTCGGTTTGGTGCCTCTGGCGGGCTCCGGGGCCGGCT
>NW_024356802.1:0-345 GCF_014805655.1 Passer montanus | reverse complement strand
GGGGGGTCCTGGGTGGGATTTGGGGGGCATTTTGGGGGTCCTGGGTGGGATTTGGGGGGAAATTTCAGCTTTTCCCATACCAATCCAAACCCCAAATTCCCCCAACCCTTGGAGCATTTTTGGGGTTCTCTGGGATTGGGGGATCCTGGGGGTGACCCCAAACATTTCGGGGACCCCCAAAAATGTTGGGGGGACCCCCAAAAATGCCCCCCCGTGCCCCCCCAGCCGTGCCCGACGTCTCCACCTACCAGTACGACGAGACCTCGGGGTACTACTACGACCCCCTCACGGGGCTCTACTACGACCCCCACTCCCAGGTTTGGGGTTTTGGGGTGCGGGGGGAGG
>NW_024356801.1:0-346 GCF_014805655.1 Passer montanus | reverse complement strand
TTTCTGGATTTCAGGGTGGATTTTTTGGAGAAGATTTTGGGGGAAATTTTGAGTCGTAAACCCATTAAAATTTGAATATTTAAACCCAAAAATCTGCATAAATTTGCATAAATATCGATTTTCGTGCAGAAATTGACCAAAATCTGGGTTTTTTCGGGGAAAACGACCTTGAAGACGGTGACGCCGGTGCCGTAGAAGAGGCTGAGGAGGAAGAGGATGACGAAGGTGCCGAAGGTCCAGAGGTCGGAATCTTCCGGGTCGTGGCCGGGATCGAGGCCGGGCGTGACCGCGACGCAGGCCGGGTGCAGATCTGGGGCGAAAAAGGGGGAAATTGGGCAAAACGGGC
>NW_024356800.1:0-346 GCF_014805655.1 Passer montanus | reverse complement strand
TTTTTTTTTTTTTTTTTTTTTGGCATTTATTTTTCTTTTCTTGGCGTTTTTTTTTATTTTTTTGGCTTTTTTTTTTTAGGAATTTTTTTTGGGGGGGGATTTTTTTTTTAATTTATTTTTATTTTTTGGGTGGGTTTATTTTTATATTTTTTGGGGGTTAAGTTTTTGGATTTATTTTTATTTTTTGAGGATTTATTTTTATTTTTTGGGGATTTATTTTTATTTTTTGGGGATTTATTTCTATTTTTTTTGGGGATTTATCTTTGTTTTTTGGAAGATTTTTTTTTGGGGGGGATTTATTTTTATATTTTTAAGGATTTATTTTTATTTTTGGGGGGGATTTTTG
>NW_024356799.1:0-346 GCF_014805655.1 Passer montanus | reverse complement strand
TCATCCCCATCCCCATCCTCATCTCCATCTTCATCCCCATCTCTCCTCATCTTCACGATCCATACCCATCCATGGTGTCTGTTATATACATCTTCATCCTCGTCCATCCCCATCTTTACCATCCATTTCCATCCTCATCCTCAGCTCCATCCCCTCTTCCCCATTGCCAGGGGGTGTCTCCATGACTTGGGGGTGTTCCCCCTCATGGGGAGGTGTCCTCATGACTGAGGTTGTCCCCATGCCTGGGGGTGTTGTTCCCACTGGCTGGGGTTGTCCCCAGTGACTGGTGGGTCCCCATTAGCTCTGGGACGTCCCCATGACTGGGGGTGTCCCCATGACTGAGTGG
>NW_024356798.1:0-346 GCF_014805655.1 Passer montanus | reverse complement strand
AGGGCCGGGACAGACCCCAAAGGGCTGGGGACACCAAATGGGCTGGGACAGACCCCAAACCACCCTGGGACAGACCCCAAATGGGGTGGGACCCCAAAGTGCTCTGGGGGGACCCCAACAGGGGCTCTGGGACCCCAAACTGTGCTGGGGGCAGGGACAGACCCCAAAGGGCCGGGACAGACCCCAAAGGGCCGGGACAGACACCAAATGGGTTGGGACAGACCCCAAACCACCCTGGGACAGACCCCAAACAGCGATGGGGACCCCAAACCAGGATGGGGACACCAAACCGGGCAGGGGGACCCCAAACCGCACTAGGTGACCCCAAAACAGACCGGGTGACCCC
>NW_024356797.1:0-346 GCF_014805655.1 Passer montanus | reverse complement strand
ACCTCCAAACCGACCCCTTCTCCCAGGCTGGGGCTCACTTTGGCTCCTCTGGCTGCTGCTGAAGATGCTTTTGGAGGATTTGGGGACCAGGCTGTGCAGGAAGTCCAGCCCATCAGCCTGGGCAGGGTGGGATCTGACTGAGCACCTCCTCAGTGGGAGCTCAGCTACCAAGATCAGGGAAGGAGCCAATGTCTGAAACCTGAGTGTGGGCTCCCCTCTGCCAGGCTTTAACTGAGCCACATCCTCCCCTTTTTCCTTCTGTGCTGCTCTTTGGAGCCTCAGATTGCACCAAGGAGCTGGACTCAGATGGGAGTGGATTCTCCACATCCACGCAAAATTTGTTTTA
>NW_024356796.1:0-346 GCF_014805655.1 Passer montanus | reverse complement strand
TCAAGCCTCGTGTCCTCACACAAGGGGCATTCACAGCAAGATTTATACATTGCATTTATATACATTATGTACATATACAAGGCACATATTGCGCCTTGTTTCTCACTCCAGGTCTCCTGATTGTTCAGGATTGTACCCTCCCCTGAGACCTGATCCCCTGTATCAGCCACTGTGTGCACTGAGGGTCCTGGGATGGAGAGCAGGGGAGGTTTCACCATCGGATAAAGTCACCTGGGCCCCGTGTGCTGCTCTGTGTTTATGCTGTGCCCTCGCTGGTAGCCGGGTTCATCAGAGCTCAGGGAGGGATTGTCACCCCCAAACGAGGGCTGCAGGGCTCCAGCAGCTC
>NW_024356795.1:0-346 GCF_014805655.1 Passer montanus | reverse complement strand
CCTCCTTCTCCCCGCAGATGAGACCGAGGTGGAGGGATTTGGGGTTCTGGGGTTTTTGGGTAATTTGGGGATGGTTTTGGGGTTTTTAGGGTCCTGGATGGGTTTTGGGGGTGATTTTTGGGGTGTTTTGGGGTGATTTTGGAGCATTTTGGTGTGATTTTTGAGGTGATTTTGGGGTCACTTTTGGGGTGACTTTTGGGGTTTTTGGGGTGAATTTTGGGATGGGTTTTGGGGGTGATTTTTGGGGTGTTTTGGGGTGATTTTGGAGCATTTTGGTGTGATTTTTGAGGTGATTTTGGGGTCACTTTTGGGGTGACTTTTGGGGTTTTTGGGGTGAATTTTGGGA
>NW_024356794.1:1533-7541 GCF_014805655.1 Passer montanus | reverse complement strand
GGGCACAGGTTTTAATACCTTTTAGTGTCATAATAGATAGACAAATCTTTATTATCTGGGTCATTTTTGTACTTTTAAGAGATGGCAAGTTTTCCCATCAGGAACAGGAATTTTTTGGATTTAATGCATTTTGCTGCTGATAGCAGGAGAAGAAATACTGATTTTCCCCTCTCCATTCCCCCGCCAATATTCAGTCTAATATTTAATGACCCCCTTCCTTCCAGTGTTTCCAGCTCTCCTGGTTAAATGTCTCTGTCTGAGGACATCTCTTCATTTAGAGCAGCTGGATCTATGCCCTTCCCATTGCTCCCAGATTTCCTCCTGCAGCTGTTCTCTGGTCATTCCAATTAGTCTGCCTTTAGTGGCTTCATGCTTTGAGTTTCAGGGAGTTGCCCTACTTTCAGAAGTTTCAATAACATCGTAGTCAGCATCTTAATTGTGCTTTTATTCTTTTATATCATCTCTTCTCATATCTTTGTCTAAAATCCTTACTGTATGGAAATTCCTTGTGGATGGTGGACATGTCAGATGTTGCTGGATATATCAGATGTCACAAGGAGCTGAGGGAAGGGTTTTAATTTTTATTAAATTTAAATAAATATAAATCATGTTCACACTTTTATGTTGGCTATGAAGAGAAATCTTTCTGTACCTCTGAGTCTCACCAGTTTCTGACCCCCAAAGGACACAAAGCT
This sequence comes from Passer montanus, assembly GCF_014805655.1. NCBI lineage: Eukaryota > Metazoa > Chordata > Aves > Passeriformes > Passeridae > Passer > Passer montanus. The sequence goes on along the minus strand of NW_024356794.1, from coordinate 6,846 downwards.
GACCAGTTGTGGTTCCCACTCCAGTGGCTGCACTTGGACCTCCCTCCACAGCCAAGGCAGAGCTCCATTGTCCCAGAAAGTCCCTGACAAAGGAGGGATGAAGGAAACTGGACAGGCTGTGGGGATCAGGGGCAGGGCAGAGCCAGGGAGAAGAATAACTTTGGCATTTGATGGAGCTGTGCCTTCCCTTGGCTTTGTTGGCTGACAATCAATGAACATCCCTCTGTGTCTCGGGCAGCTCCTGTTTCAGACTGGGGCAGGGCAGATGTTGATGGGACAGGAGCCCTGCGGGGCTGGCAGGGACCTGCAGCTTGCAAGGTGCTCTGCTCTCCCTCAGGTGCTCTCGGAGAGATCCAATCCCAGCTGGGCACCTCAGGGCACAAGTGGCACTGCCTGTTCATGGGCACACAGCTGATGTCTGCCTGGAAAGGGGCACAGGTTTTAATACCTTTTAGTGTCATAATAGATAGACAAATCTTTATTATCTGGGTCATTTTTGTACTTTTAAGAGATGGCAAGTTTTCCCATCAGGAACAGGAATTTTTTGGATTTAATGCATTTTGCTGCTGATAGCAGGAGAAGAAATACTGATTTTCCCCTCTCCATTCCCCCGCCAATATTCAGTCTAATATTTAATGACCCCCTTCCTTCCAGTGTTTCCAGCTCTCCTGGTTAAATGTCTCTGTCTGAGGACATCTCTTCATTTAGAGCAGCTGGATCTATGCCCTTCCCATTGCTCCCAGATTTCCTCCTGCAGCTGTTCTCTGGTCATTCCAATTAGTCTGCCTTTAGTGGCTTCATGCTTTGAGTTTCAGGGAGTTGCCCTACTTTCAGAAGTTTCAATAACATCGTAGTCAGCATCTTAATTGTGCTTTTCTTTTATTCTTTTATATCATCTCATATCTTTGTCTAAAATCCTTACTGTATGGAAATTCCTTGTGGATGGTGGACATGTCAGATGTTGCTGGATATATCAGATGTCACAAGGAGCTGAGGGAAGGGTTTTAATTTTTATTAAATTTAAATAAATATAAATCATGTTCACACTTTTATGTTGGCTATGAAGAGAAATCTTTCTGTACCTCTGAGTCTCACCAGTTTCTGACCCCCAAAGGACACAAAGCTGACCAGTTGTGGTTTCCACTCCAGTGGCTACACTTGGACCTCCCTCCACAGCCAAGGCAGAGCTCCATTGTCCCAGAAAGTCCCTGACAAAGGAGGGATGAAGGAAACTGGACAGGCTGTGGGGATCAGGGGCAGGGCAGAGCCAGGGAGAAGAATATCTTTGGCATTTGATGGAGCTGTGCCTTCCCTTGGCTTTGTTGGCTGACAATCAATGAACATCCCTCTGTGTCTCGGGCAGCTCCTTCTCCAAGGAAAGCAGGTGGGAGTTGGAGCCAAGGAGCTGAAAGCTGCAGGTGCAGCCTGGGCTGGAGGGAGCTGAGATTTGCACAAGGCTGCTCTGAGTGCCGAGGCTTGGATGGGGGAAATGGTGGGGTGGGGGTAGGGACAGAGTCTGATTGATTGTCAGCCATCAATGTTCTTTATTTTCATATCTATTCAAACTGCATGAGGAGGTGCTTGGAGTCAATGTCCATTGGAGATTGCACATGTCATTGTATTAACAGGAAAAAAAAAAACGAAACAAGACCTAAAAATTGCTTTCTATCTTTTTTAATAGAATATATTCAATTTGAATACACTCCTGAAATCCATCTAACTAACCACGAAGTGTTTGAACACTTAAATAAATTATCCCCAGAGGATTAGCTTGTTAAGGTGTTCTGAATGTTAATGAGCCCTGGAACACTGAATTCCTGCACTGAAGAGCTGAAGGCTGAACAAGCCTCTGGAGCAGTGAAATCCAGCAGCAGGCTCCAAGTTGCTGAGGATGTCAGCAGCCCCCACTGAGGCCATCCCTGCCCAGAGAGCGTGGGGGAATGGGCAGACAAGGAGAGTGTCCCTGGGGCTGGGCCAGCAGAACTCAGAGGCACCAGCGGCTCCAGCTGGGCAATGGAGTGTGGAATGTGGCTGGGAAAGCCCTGCCTGGGCTGTGCCAAGCAGGACAGACAAGCCCTGCCTCACATCCCCCAAACACCTCTCTCAAGGAGGCATTTAAAAGGAATTATAATTGTTTGTATCTTCTGAGTTGGATGTACTGGTGAAATACTGACAAGATCCTCAAGAGATCAAAAAAACAAAACTGATTTTACTGGTAATTTTAGATAATTAGAGAAACTTGACTAAAGGTTTAATACTACATTCCATGAACAAAAACCACTTCTTTAAGCCTGAAATTTGCCCATTCAACTTCACAAACTCTTAGCATATTCAATTTTAATTTACTCAAAATTTGCAAGAGGAGGGAATTAGAAGAAGTCAGAAAAAAGAGATAAAGACAAAAAAGATACAGAGAAGCACACACAGAGCTACTAACTCCTGGATTCCAGCAGTGTTCAGATGGAAATGCCAAGAGGAGGTAGGGTCAAGATGTGACCTTGCCTCATGGTCAGCCTTCAATACCCCTTGGTCTTCCTGGGCCCTTCCCCCAGGTGGGTCTTGGGGTCATTTGGTCACTCAGGAGCTGGGCTGGGGCTCCAGAGGTGGCTGTGGAGCATTGCCTGTGCTGTGCCAGGATCTGGCAGCCACTGCTGGGCTGGGATAGAGGCTCTGGGGGGATTGTGTTTTAATTTCTTCTTTACTGACTTTGATGGTTTTATATAGTTTTTTATATATTTATGTTTTGTTTTTTTCTTTTACTTGAGGGAGGATTGAAGTATTGAAAGGGTTAACACCTGACCTGCCAGTAACTGGTGGTGGAAGTTGTGGTTTAGTTGTGTTAGGATTGGTTTTGGGGTTTTTTTTGTGTTTCATTTTAGTTGTAGGTTTATTTTGTGTGGGTTGCAGGTTGTAGGGGTTTTGGTTTTGGATATGTTGGGGGAGGGGACTTGATGGTAATATTTTAACAGCTGTGGCTGGCTTTGTTCTGGTCAGGGTGTTGTAGCCTCTTTTGCTTTCCTGTTTGGTCATTGTTGGGGTTTGGTTTGGTCAGAATGGGGCCCATGGGGGGCGGCCTGGGGAGGGGGGAAGGGGCTCGGCCTGGGGCAGGGCTGCTTGGTTTGGTTTGGTTCAGATGGGGGCCAGGTCCGGGCCTGCTGCTTCTTTGTTGACTGGAAAAGAAAGAGGAGATCCTGGGTTTTGTCATCTCTAACATATGTGTTTCACAGAGGCGTGTTCAGTGTCTCAGTGGTTTAACAGATTGACAGTTACACTAAAAGTTTTGTATTATTTTTTAAGATTCTTCTGACGTCAAACTACAGCAGACAATCAACAAAAAACACTTCTCAAAGCATTGACTTGGCCCATTCAACTTCGCAAACTCTAAGACTGTTCAATTTAATGTTAATCAAAATTTGCAGGAGCTCAGAAACAGAAGAAGAAGACTCAGAAAGAGAGAAAGACAAAAAGGATACAGAGAAGCACACACACAGCTACCAACTCCTGGATTCCAGCAGTGTTCAGATGGAAATGCCAAAAGGAGGTAGGGTCAAGATGTGTGCTTGCCTTGTGGTCAGCCTTCAATACCCCTTGGTCTTCCTGGGCCCTTCCCCCAGGTGGGACTTGGGCTCATTTGGTCACTCAGGAGCTGGGCTGGGGCTCCAGAGGTGGCTGTGGAGCATTGCCTGTGCTGTGCCAGGGACTGGCAGCCACTGCTGGGCTGGGATAGAGGCTCTGGGGGGATTGAGGTTCCAGGGCAGGGCAGTGCTGGGGTTCCAGGGCTGGGCAAGGCTGGACCTGCCTCTTCCTGTCTCACACATGAAATGTTTCCAACCAACAATCTCCTCCAGCCTGTCAGAGTAGGGAATGTTGGAGGTGAAATCCCAAATTTGGCCATGGGGACCTGGATGAGAACGACAGTTATTTTCCATAGAAAGGAAAGGGCAGAGCCCCAGTGTTTGGAAGGCACGTGAGAGCCTCGCTAGGCCAAGGGCAGACAGACTTGTCAGCAATGGCAGATTTTGTCTAGGGGCAGTCTTTGGATAGAGGGAAGGTGGAACCCACTCTCGGCCATGGGCACCTGGAGAACCAGGACAGTTCTTTTTTATAGGAAGGAAAGCACAGAGCCTTCCGCCAAAGAAAGCTGTTGATGCCAGGTGCGGCCAGGATGAACCATTGCTGTGACTGCAGCCCCTCTCTTGGGGCCCTACAAACAGCGCTGCAAAAGGAGCCCCTTGGAGCTCTCCTGGGCCAGCGACTCCCTCTGAGTGGGGCCTCTCCCAGCCGGGAACTCTCCCGTTTGCTGCACTCAGAGATCCTGAACAACAATGGAGCCTGGACTGATCCCACCACTCCTCCAGGCTCAACCCTTCACCCGCTGGGGAGATGCCAAAGCATCCACAGGGAGCATTTCCTGCCCTCAGGGGAATTTCTCACAGGTGCCTTGCACTGACTCTTTGTGTCTGTGTGCACACAGGAGTGCCTGTGCTGGGGAAATGTGGCAGAAATGCTGCTCTCGGAGGGGTTGGAGGGCCTTGGATAGCTGAGTCAGTCAGGCCTGTAAGTGAGGTTAAATCATGAGGAATAACCTAAGTTAAATGCTTCTAAGAGGTGTCCTTATCCTAAGTTCTTATGCTTTATATAAGATATAAGCTAGGTTAAATACTAATAAGTGTTATTCTTCTGTTAAATTCCTAAGTCATGGGTTATAAATTAGGTTAAATATTGTTAAGCTCTATTATTTTCCTATATTGTAAACTTTAAAGGTATCAGTTAAAGTTCAGGTACAAGTTAAGTCCTGTTAAGTTTGAGCTCTGTAAGCTTTTAGGCCATATTCCTTCTATCCTTGCCTTTGCTGTCCTCGTGTTACACACACAAACACACACGCAGACAGGGACAGTTTTCTGTTCATTTCTGTTTTGATTGCCTGGATTTGGTTTGGTTTTATTGTTGCTTTGTTTCCTTGTTTTTTCTGAAGTGTCCAGTGAGGAGCAGAGTGATTCTTGCCAAGGAACTTGGTGGTGCTGTCCCTTAATATTAAATCTGGTTTCTGCAGCTCCCTCACTGGGGATTTTTTCAGTGCTCTCAAGCCCTCATTCAGAAGAGGGTGAAGGAGCCCTGGCCCAGGCTCTGGCCCTGGGGGACACGGGGACGCTGCCGGGGGGTCCCTGTCCCCCTGTCCCACCCCCCAGTGCCCCGGCCCCCCGTCCCCATGTCAGGCTCTGGGGTCAATCTCGTGGAACATCCTCTGGGGGAGGCTGCGGCGCTGGGGGTGGGGGGACCTGGGGGGACAGGGGACCCCGCTGTGCACGAGCA
>NW_024356794.1:0-1019 GCF_014805655.1 Passer montanus | reverse complement strand
TCAGTGATGTCATAAAACCCTCTCTGTGATGTCATACTGCCACTCTGTAATGTCACAGCACACACTTTGACCGCACAGCCTGTTTTATGATGTCATACAGCCATGCCATGATGTCACAGCCTGCTCTGTGTTGTCACACAGTCTCCTCTATGATGCTGTAGCTGCTCAGTGACCTCACACAACAAACTTTGTGATGTCATAGCCCAACCTGTGACCTCACATAGCCCACTCTGTGCTGTCACACAGCCCCTTGCTGACATCACAGCTTCTCTGTGCCTCTAGGACACAGCCACAGAGGTGCCGCTGTGACACAGCCCCCTCTGGGACATCCCCCAGCCCCTGCCAGTGCTGAGCCCCTGTCAGCTCTGGCTGTGCCCTGCTGGTGTTCCTGAGCTGCCCTGGCAGTGCCCCAGCCCTGTGCTGTGCTCCTGGCTGTGCCCAGGAGCTGCTCCTGGCCAGAGCTGTCTCTCTGCAGCGCTGCCCTTGCCAGGAGCTGCCTCTGGGCCAGGAGCCCGGCCCAGCTCACAGCACAGACACAGCAGCAGGACTTTAGTGACCCTCTGGGGCTTTGGTGCTCTTTGTGTCTGCCATGGCCAAAGTGCTGCCCAAGTTGGCTCTGTCAGGGCCTTGCAGCTGCTGCCCATCCCTGTGCCCTGTGCAGCCCAGGCTGTCCTACGGTGTCCCTGCCCTGTGCATCTGTCCCTGCAGGCTGTCGTCATCCCCCGGCTGCCCCACCTGGCTGGCCCCTTCCTTTGCTGGCAGCTCTGCCTCCTGCCTGCCTCTGCCTGCCACACAAAGCCGTGGCCTTTATACGAAAAGGGTTAATTCAATTTTTACTGTGCCTGTGGACGTTTAGCACATGAACAAGGCATGCAGGGCCTGCTTTCCCAGCAAGGATGGTTGGAAGACAAGAAGAAGACATCTGGCTCAAGAATGCAGTGATAGAAAACCTAAGGATTGAATGTGGGAAATTGGGGTGGGTTTTTATGGTAATGGGTAAATTGTAATAGACATTTAGT
>NW_024356793.1:0-346 GCF_014805655.1 Passer montanus | reverse complement strand
CCCCTGCTGCTCCTGCTGCCTGGAAGGGCTCTGGGAAGGGCAGGGCTGCTGCAGCCTCCTCCCAGGCTCAGCTGCTGCCACTCCCGGCTTGGGGCATGCTGTGGCATTTCCAGGGGCTGGCACAGCCCTGTCCTCCCCCGGGGATGGATCTGGGGTGGCCTGAGTGTCCCTCTGCTCCTGCTGCCCCCGGGGAGATGCTCCAGTACCCCCTGGGAGCCCCATGGCAAACCCACAGGAGCAGCATCTGCCTGGAACCCTCCCCAGGAGCTGTGGGAGAGGCACCGAGGCAGAATCCCAGGATCCCCAAGGCTGGAAGAGCCCTCCCAGATCCGTCTGGCTGCTCTGA
>NW_024356792.1:0-346 GCF_014805655.1 Passer montanus | reverse complement strand
ACTCAAAGGGCCGGGGACCCCCAGAGGTGTGCAGGGACCCCCGGGGTCCCTCCGGTGCCGACCCCCCCGTTCCCCCGCAGTACCTGGAGGAGGGGGGGGTGGGCTACGTCCTGAGCGGCGCCGGGAACTTCATGGAGGACGCGCGGCCCCACGAGGCCTCGGTGCCCCCCGGGGCGCTGCGCTTCTTCTTCGGGAGCCCCGCGAGCCCCGGCGGCTTCGCCCACGTGCGCCTGGAGCCGCGCGCCGCCACCGTCACCTTCCTGGAGGCCACCGGGCGCGTCCTGCACCGCGTGCAGCTGCCGCCGCGGCGGCCCTGAGGGGACACGGGGACACGGGGACAGGACAG
>NW_024356791.1:0-346 GCF_014805655.1 Passer montanus | reverse complement strand
GGGAGGTCAACGCTGTCCGTGTACAAGTACTCCAGAAAGGCACGATACACAGGGTAGGAAAACTGGTCTATTTCTATCACCTCCTTCATATCCTCGTTCCAGTATGACTGGAACATGGTTCTGAAGTGTTCACACCTACGAGACAGAGACATCATCTGGAACACTATTATACACACAAATAAAGTTACATTACAGTGCCCCTGAAACATATTTGGGACACTCTGCAATACTCACAAATATTTTACCATGCCCCATCAGAGCCAGCAGTCCACATTTTGGTTCCTAACACTGTAGACTTCATTATGCATTTAAATACAACTCTTATTTTTGTCCATGCTACAGAAAC
>NW_024356790.1:0-346 GCF_014805655.1 Passer montanus | reverse complement strand
CAGGAAAGATATAGAAAGACAGACATATAACTGGTTCCAGCGATGTAACGGATACAAAACTCCAAGATGAAGGAAATGTTAAAGAACAATGTGCTTGTCTCCCGGCAACCCCTCTGAAACTCTTTGCCTCTCATGAGCCTTTCCCCCAGATGGAACTTCCAGTCTCTCAGACACTCAGGGGCTTAGAAACGCTGAGGGTGATGCTGAATTGATTTTTTCCTGTTTGATTTTATACATTCTCTACATTCCTTACATATATATTTGTAGCTCTGTATGCTATTAAGTAGTCATAGCTAGCATTTTACCTATTCTATTAATAGACAGAAAGACAAAATAAATTCCCCAG
>NW_024356789.1:0-346 GCF_014805655.1 Passer montanus | reverse complement strand
TCCAAAAATCCCAGAAAAAATTCCGTTAAGAATCCCAAAAGCCCCAGAAAAAATCCTCAAAAATTCCATTTAAAAATCCCGAAAATCTCAGCAAAAACTCCCAAAAATTCAGTTTAAAAATCCCAGAAAAAAAAATCCCAAAAATTCAGTTTAAAAATTCCCAGAAACCCCAGAAAAAATCCCCCAAAAATTCCTGAAAAAAATCCCCAAAAAACTCAGAAAAAATCCTCAAAAAAACAGTTAATAAATCCCCAAAATCCCAGCAAAAGCTCCCAAATATTCCATTACAAATTCCAAAAATCCCAGAAAAAAATCCATAAAAATCCCAAGAATCCCAGCAAAAACT
>NW_024356788.1:0-346 GCF_014805655.1 Passer montanus | reverse complement strand
CCAAAGAACCAAAAAAGAGAGGATGGAAAATTCCTGATTTAGGCTTTAAAAAATTCCATCTCCTTATTTCTTGTGCTCTACATTATTTCAGGTTTTCTTGTGGATTTTTTTAGAATCACAGTAGTTATTACCTTCTGTCTGGTATCAGGTCTGGGCATGTTTCATATTCTCTCTTCATTTAACCATGTGGCAATGAGTTGAAGAGGAGTATTTGCATTTCCATTCCTGTCGTGGCACTGAGGTGTGGATGTTTGCTATGGGTTGCTAATTGGCAAGGAAGTGGCAGGAATTTGATCACAGAGCAGGACAGAAATATTGCTGCAGTGTGTGCAATCTTTGCTAATTT
>NW_024356787.1:0-346 GCF_014805655.1 Passer montanus | reverse complement strand
AGGGTGGGAAAAATCCCCTCCAAAGTGGGAAATAGGGGAAAAAACCTGGGATTGGGGTGGGGAAATGGGAATGGAGCGGGGAAATGGGGGAAATGGGAATATGGAGTGGGAAAAGTGGGAAAAGGGTGGGGAAATCTCCTGAGAATTGGGAAAAATGGAGGGAAAAATGGGAATGAAAGGGTGGAAATGGGGAACAAATGGGAATGGGGTGGGAAAATGGGATTAGGAAAATGGGAACTGAGATGTGATGGGGAGGAAAAAATGGGAATTTTAATGGGAAAGTGGGAAAGGGGTGGGGAAATCCCTTCAAGAGTGGGAAAATGGAGAAAAATGGGGGGAAATGGGA
>NW_024356786.1:0-346 GCF_014805655.1 Passer montanus | reverse complement strand
CCAAAATCCCAAATTTTTAATTCTAAATTTTAACCCCAAAATTCTCAATTTTTTAACCCCAAACCTCCCAAATTTAAACCCAAAATTCCAAATTTTCACCCCAAAATTCCCTTCCGGCCCCTCCCATTTAAGCCCCGCCCCTTCCTCACCTTGACCACGCCCCATTTCTCCTCGCTGGCCCCGCCCCCTTCCCCGGGGTGGGGGAGGGGCGGGGCGGGCCTGGGGGGAGGGGCAGGGCCCAGCAGGAAGAAAAAACTGAGGGGAAAAAGAGAAAAAACGGGAAAAAATTAAAATTCTAATTTATGCAAATGAGGGGGAGGGGTTTTGGCGGGAAAATTGGGGATTT
>NW_024356785.1:0-346 GCF_014805655.1 Passer montanus | reverse complement strand
ACCATCTGCAGTGAAGCAGCTTTTATGCACAAGCTCAATCTTTCATGCATGATTTCTACTTGAACCCTCTTAACTTGCCTGGAAAGTTAAGCTGAAACAGTCAAAGGGATGTATAACCAGATACTTCCTTTTAAGAATTGACATTTTTCCAACAGGAGGTGAGTATAACTTGTGTTGAAAACTTGAGCTATTAACCTGCTATATTGAGAAATGTAGTTCTTGTGATTTGCAAATAATTTTCCATTGGTGCGTCTTTACATACTGTGAAGCTATACTTGGTACCTTGTTTTCTGTGATAGATTTTTAGAAAAATGTACTTCTTTCTCCATTAACTCTTCCTATTCTT
>NW_024356784.1:0-346 GCF_014805655.1 Passer montanus | reverse complement strand
TTGTCATTATTATTAATATTATTATTACTACTATTGTCATTACCTTATTATTATTATTGCTATTATTTTTATCACTGTAATTACTATGATTACTATTATTATTACTATTGTTACTGCTATCATTATTACATTATTGTTGTTATTACTATTATTGCTATTACTATATTACGACTATTATAATTACATTGTCATTATTATTACTATTATTACCATTAATTTAATTTTTTTATTATATTATTCAATTGAAAAGTACATTGTATTACCCAAAATAAACCCCAAAATAACCCCCAAAAAACCCCAAATAACCCCTAAAACCACCCAAAAACCCCAAAATAACCCCACAAAA
>NW_024356783.1:6858-7547 GCF_014805655.1 Passer montanus | reverse complement strand
GACAGAGAGATTGGAGATTGTCACCTCCCCAGGGACACTGTGAACCTCTGAGTGTCACCTCCTTGGGGACACTGGGACTGGTGATTGTCACATCCCCAGGGACACCGAGTGTCACCTCCTTGGGGACAGAGAGATTGGAGATTGTCACCTCCCTGGGGACACCGAGTGTCACTTCTATGGGGACACCGGGACTGGTGATTGTCACCTCCCTGGGGACGCCGAGTGTCACCTCCCCATGGACACTGTGAACCACTGAGTGTCACCTCCCTGGGGACGCCAGGATTGGACATTGTCACCTCTCTGGGGACCCTCAGGGACACTGAGTGTCACCTCCCTGGGGACACCGGGACTGGAGATTGTCACTCCCTTGGGGACACCGATTGTCACCCACTCCAGGGACGGTGACTGTCACCCTTGGGGACCCCAAATGTCACCCAGTGTCACCCTGGGGACCCCAGATGTCACCCAGTGTCACCCTGGGGACCCCAAATGTCACCCAGTGTCACCCTGGGGACAGCAGCCCTGACCCCTCGGGGTCACAGCCCCCCTGGGGACCCCAGATGTCACCCCCAGGCCTCGGCTGTACTAAAGGCGTTGTGACTGTCACCCTCTGTCACCCTGTGGGCTGTCACGGGGGGTGTGGCCAGATCTGCCCCGCCCCCACACCCCCCCCAGGAGCCCCAAAATCT
>NW_024356783.1:4243-6581 GCF_014805655.1 Passer montanus | reverse complement strand
ACACAGGATGTCCCCATGTCTCAATACCTGTGATTACCCCAAAAATCTGGGATTTGCCCCCCAAAAATATTTGGGATCACCCCAAACACCTGAGACCCCCCAGGCCCCAGGAATTGGGGAACCTCCACCAAAAATAGCTGGGGCCACCCCCAAATCCTTCAAATTTTCACCCAAATTTCCACCCCAAATCCCCCCCAAAATCCCCCAAATTGTCTCCTTCAGCTTCCACCCCAAGTCCCCAAAATTTCCACCCCAAAATTTCCACCCCAAATCCCCAAATTTTCACCCGAATTTTCACGCAGATTCCCCCAAATTTCCACCCCAAAACCCCTAAACTTTCACCGAAATTTCCCCAAATTTTCACCCAAATTTCCACCCCAAGCCCCCAAATTTTCTCCGAAATTTCCCCGAATTTTCGCCCAGATTCCCCCAAATTTCCACCCCAAAACCCCTAAACTTTCACCGAAATTTCCCCAAATTTTCACCCAAATTTCCACCCCAAACCCCCAAATTTTCACCGAAATTTCCCCGAATTTTCACCCAGATTCCCCCAAATTTCCACCCCAAACCCCCAAATTTTCACCGAAACTTCCCCAAATTTCCCCGAATTTTCACCCAAAATTCCCCCAAATCCCCCAAATTTCCCGAATTTCCCCGAATTTCCCCCCAAACGCCCCGAATTTCCCGTTCCCAGCCTGCACCCCGCGCTGCCGCTGCTGGCCACGGCCTCGGGCCAGCGCCTGTTCCCGGCGCCGTGGGACAGCGACGGTGACAGCGAGGGCACCGAGGAGGGGCCGGCCCCGGGAGGGGACATCCGGCTGCAGCTCTGGTGGTGGGGACCCGAGGACAGCGGGGACACCCTCGGGGACAGCGGCTGGGACATCCCCGGGGACAGCGGGGACACCCTCGGGGACGTCGGGGACAGCGGCTGGGACAACCCTGGGGACAGCGGGACCGGCCGTTGTCACCTCCCTGGCGACACTGAGTGTCACTTCTCTGGGGACACCACGACTGGCCATTGTCACCTCCCGGGAGACACCACGACTGGCAATTGTCACCTCCCCATGGACACCGATTGTCACCTCTCTGGGGACAGAGAGATTGGAGATTGTCACCTCCCCAGGGACACTGTGAACCTCTGAGTGTCACCTCCTTGGGGACACTGGGACTGGTGATTGTCACATCCCCAGGGACACCGAGTGTCACCTCCTTGGGGACAGAGAGATTGGAGATTGTCACCTCCCTGGGGACGCCGAGTGTCACCTCCCCATGGACACTGTGAACCTCTGAGTGTCACCTCCCTGGGGACACCAGGACTGGTGACTGTTACGTGCCTGAGGACACCAAGTGTCACCCCCTTGGGGACACCAAGACTGGCTGTTGTCACATCCCTGGGGACAATGAGTGTCACCACGCTGGGAACACTGAGACTGGCGATTGTCACCTCTGGGGACAGAGAGATTGGAGATTGTCACCTCCCTGGGGACACCGAGTGTCACTTCTATGGGGACACCGGGACTGGTGATTGTCACCTCCCTGGGGACGCCGAGTGTCACCTCCCCATGGACACTGTGAACCACTGAGTGTCACCTCCCTGGGGACGCCAGGATTGGACATTGTCACCTCTCTGGGGACCCTCAGGGACACTGAGTGTCACCTCCCTGGGGACACCGGGACTGGAGATTGTCACTCCCTTGGGGACAACACCCTGGCAATGTCAGCGACACTGTCACGGTGTGTGTGACACCGTGTGACACCATGAGTGTGACACTGTGACAGACACCGTGACACTGTGATTGTGTGTGTGACACCGTGTGACACTGTGTGACACCGTGGCTGTCACCATGACCACGCGTGTGACATCGTGTGACACAGCGTGACAAGGACGATGTGTGGCAGCGCAGGTGTCACCACACCTGTCACACGCTGTCACACCGGCACAGGGAGGTGACACTGGCACAAGGGGGTGACATTGGCACAAGGAGGTGACACTGTCACAGGGGGGTGACAACGACACAGGGAGGTGGCACCGGCACAGGGGGGTGACACTGACACACAGGTGACACGGGCACAGGAGGTGACACCGTGTGACACTCGCTGTGTGTGACACGGTGACAGCCCCACCCCCCACTGTCACCCCCTCGGGTGCCCCCGGCCCCGGGTCCCCCCTGCTGTGTCCCCTCCCCCCCCCGGCCCCCCACGGAGCGGGTGGGGGAGGGGCAGCGGCAACGTTGCCATGGTGACAGCAATGGCTGCCCAACCCCCCCCCAGCCCCCCGGGGGCCCCGGCCGGGGGTGTCACTGTGTCACCCCTGCGGGGGGCGTGGCACCCTCCCGGG
>NW_024356783.1:2053-3715 GCF_014805655.1 Passer montanus | reverse complement strand
AGCTGCTCCTGCTCGGGGGTGCACAGGGTGTCACACACACGGTGTCACACACACACGGTGTCACACACAGTGTCACACAGTGTCACACACACGGTGTCACACACACAGTGTCACACAGATGATGTCACACAGGATGTCCCCGTGTCTCCCCAGGTTCCTGGAGGCTGGCGGCTACGTGCTGTACCCGCAGTGTCACACACACAGAGTGTCACAGTGTCACACAGATGATATCACACAGTGTCACACACAGATGATGTCACACAGGATGTCCCCGTGTCTCCCCAGGTTCCTGGAGGCTGGCGGCTACGTGCTGTACCCTCAGATCGGCGACCGCCTGGACCTGGTGTGCCCGGGCGGCGCGGGCTACGAGTACTACAAGCTGTACCTGGTGGGCGGGGCGCAGGCGCGGCGCTGCCAGGTGCCGCCCGCGCCCACGCTGCTGCTGACCTGCGACCGCCCCCAGCGCGACGTGCGCTTCACCATCAAGTTCCAGGAGTTCAGCCCCAACCTCTGGGGACACGAGTTCCGCCGCCAGCACGACTATTACATCATCAGTGAGCCGTGACGTCAGCGCCGGGGGGGTGGCATTGCAGGGTGACGTCATTGGTGGGGTGATGTCATTGCTGGGTGATGTCATTGCTGGGTGATGTCATTGCTGGGTGATGTCATTGCTGGGGTGACGTCATTGCTGGGGGTGACGTCATTGCTGGGGTGATGTCATTGCTGGGAGTGATGTCATTGCTGGGGGTGACGTCATTGCTGGGGTGATGTCATTGCTGGGAGTGATGTCATTGCTGGGGGTGACGTCATTGCTGGGGTGATGTCATTGCTGGGAGTGATGTCATTGCTGGGGGTGACGTCATTGCTGGGGTGATGTCATTGCTGGGAGTGATGTCATTTCTGGGGATGACGTCATCACTGGGGTGACGTCATTGGTGGGGTGATGAGTTCACTGGGGGTGACGTCATCGCTGGAGGTGGTGTCATTGCTGGGGGTGACGTCATTGGTGGGAGTGATGTCATCACTAGGGTGATGTCATTGCTGGAGGTGACATCATTGGTGGGAGTGATGTCATCACTAGGGTGATGTCACTGCTGGGGTGATGTCATCGCTGGGGTGACGTCATCAATGGGGTGGTGTCATCGCTTGGGGTGATGTCATCATTGGGGGGGTGGTGTCATTGCTGGGGGTGACGTCATTGCTGGGGAGTGATGTCATCGCTGGGGGTGATGTCATAGGGGTGTGATGTCACTGGGGTGTGATGTCATCAGAAGGGAGTGCGATGAATGTCGTGATGCCATGAGGGAGATGTCAGCCAGCCATAGGTCAGGATTTATGTCACTATGACGTCATCGCTAGCACTGTGATGTCATCCATGCGCAAGGCTGTGATGTCACTGGGGTGGGCGATGACATCACAAGATGTGACATCACCACCATGGGCGATGACATCAAGGCAGGGGGTGGGTGTGACCAGACCCCCAGTGAGGTCAGGGGGGTTATGACACGTGCGATGACGTCACCGATGACGTCACCGCACCCCTCCCCCCCCAGCCACGTCGGACGGGACCCCCGAGGGGCTGGAGAACCGGCAGGGCGGGGCGTGCCTGACGCGCGCCATGAGGGTCACCCTGCGCGTGGGACAGCGTGAGTGCCCCTCCCC
>NW_024356783.1:0-1274 GCF_014805655.1 Passer montanus | reverse complement strand
GGGCTGGAAGGGGGCGGGGTCAGAGGGGGCGTGTCCTGTCCCAGCTGCCACCTCTGGCACTCCCAAATCTTCTTTTTTTCCCCCTAAACCCCAAAATTTCCCTTTGCAGCCTCCTGGTTTTGGGGCCAAATCTCCCGTTTTTGGGGAGGAAAATCTAATTTCTGTCAAATCCCGACCTTCAACCCAAATCCTCGTTTTTTGGTTCCCAAATCCTTTTTTTTACTTAAAAAAGGATCATTTTTAGTGTCAAAATATTTCCTTTTAACGATCTAAATCTTCATTTTTAAGCTCTAATCCCTCATTTTACGCCCAAAAGCATAATTTTAAAAAAAATTAAAGCCCCGTTTTGGAGCTAAATCCCCAATTCCTGCATCCCAAACATCTCTAAAGGTCCAAGTTTCATTTTTACATTTAAAATATTCTTTTTCTGGTTCAAATTCTCAATTTTTAAAAGGTAAACCCTGTGTTTTTAGCGTTGAAAATCTCATATTGTTCTCCAGACCCACATTTCTAGGCCTGAAAACATTTATTTATTTTTATTAATTTATGGTCCTGAACTTCATTTCCCCTTATTTTGGAGGCCAAAATTCACTTTTTAGGAGCAAACCTCCAGTTTTAGGGTTTAAATCCCTCTTTTGGGCACAAAAAAATCTGATTTTTCGGCTCCCAAACATCATTTTTTTGGTCAATATACTCATTTCAGGGTCTAAAACCTCACTATTTGGGTCCAAATTCCCAAGTTTAGGGTCCAATCCCACTCTTGAAGTTAACACAACACATTTTTCTGCCCTATTTTAAGGATAAATAGCTCAGTTTTTGCCCAAAAGCTTATTTTTGAGGTGCAAATCTTCATTCAAATGGCAATTTAAATGTAGAAAACCTCTTTTTTAGAGGTTATTCACTCGTTTTTGGGACCAGTGCAAATCTTCATTCAAATGGCAATTTAAATGTAGAAAACCTCTTTTTTAGAGGTTATTCACTCGTTTTTGGGACCAAATAACTCTTTTTTGGGGCCCGCCCCCTTTTTGGGTGGAGACAATGATTACTTTTAAGGCCAAACTCCTTCTTTGTGGAGCAAAAATCTCATTTTTGGGTGTCTAAATCCCATTTATAGGCCACAAATTTTGCATTTAGGAGCACATCCCTCAGTTTTAGTTCTAAAATCTTCAACTTTGGGTCCAAATTCTGCTTTTTTGGAGCCCTCGGCCGTCTCCAAAGCCGTTTTTTGGGTCATTTTAATCCTTTTTTGGGTCCAAATTCCCCTTTCCAAGGCC
>NW_024356782.1:0-346 GCF_014805655.1 Passer montanus | reverse complement strand
AAAAGCACCTGCATATAATCATTCCGTGACTGTGTGCCTGAACTTTAACAGGATATAAATAAAATCATTATTTTCAAGATGCACTTAATTTTATCCAGGCAGACAAGAGCAAGTGTTTGTTTGACAATGCAGATTTAGGAGAATTCACTGCCTGTGTTCACTGGAGTGACTTCATCCAAGATGACCTTGTCTTTGACTCACATCCCTACACTAAGGCATTTGAATAGAATGACTTAATAATGACTTATTTCTGAGCTTAAGCAAAGATCTCTGATCAGACAGAAGGACCCAAATGTTTATGATTCTGAATCCTAACAGCTGCATTCACCTGACATTGCTAATTTTA
>NW_024356781.1:0-346 GCF_014805655.1 Passer montanus | reverse complement strand
TGTGCAGTGTTTGCTCCCTCACCTGCTGCAAGGGAGAGAAAATGGAGTGAAAAATGGCATAAATATACCCAGGGTTAAACCAGAGTACTCCCTGAAGGCTGGGGAGAAGTTACACTTTTTCCACAGGGAAAAAGTCTAAGTATATGATACGATGTCCTCTGCCCTGTGCAGGTCCATGATGCTCAATAAATAAGGTGAATTTCCTCAGTCAGAGACATAAAAATAGAGTGCTGCACCTATGCAAGGAGCAAATGATTTTTTGAAAAATGGGGCTCTTCCACTGTATTATGTATAACACTTCTTCCCATCGCCATTCATCCATCCAGATAAAATGGAGCCTCTTTCC
>NW_024356780.1:0-346 GCF_014805655.1 Passer montanus | reverse complement strand
TAAATGAACTCAACAGACATCTTGGAGGGGTGGCCATTGCCTTTGGAAATGATATATATGTGTATATTTATATATCTATGTAGTTGGAAGATGCAGGATCTGGGTGGGACATAAGGGGTATAGAATATGAAGGCTGTTGTGATTTATGAATGGCTCTCCTTAGTTCAGTACCCCCCACCAAGACTCTCTCAAATCACACCTTGCTCTCTCTCACTCCTTATTTCCTTCCCCCTTCTCATTGTGGTGGAATGGAGTTCAGAATTAGAGGCACAAAAGGTGAAGAAGATGGATGTAGACAAGAACAACTTACTGGAAGGAGCAGTGAGATAAGAAAATGAACAGTAAC
>NW_024356779.1:0-346 GCF_014805655.1 Passer montanus | reverse complement strand
TAGAGATGAGTGAGAATCATCTGAAAGCAACCTTTGCCCAATATTTCTTTTGAGACAATGACATGAAGAGCCTGCAGAGAATAAGCCAAGATTTTGAGGGTGGTGGTTCTGAACTTCAACACCTAAATCCTACCCGTGCCACACTTGGAGTGCCAATCATTTTTTAAGATAATTACAGAAATAAAGCAGAAGTCATCAAATTAACCCTAGGTCTCTTCAAGCCTTGCATTAGTACAGACATCATGGGCCCTTCCCCTTTGTGCAAATGTGATAAATATATATCTAAACATAGACCACTCTAACAATTATTCCCTATATATAGAAGTGTTGCAGGTAAAATAAAATA
>NW_024356778.1:0-346 GCF_014805655.1 Passer montanus | reverse complement strand
AAATATTCATGGCAAGAAATCAGAGAATATTCTGTTCCATGTGGATCATGAGGGATCATATCCCAGACTTCATTAGTACAGCCTAAATAAAGTTTGTATACTACCCAAAACACCCACCCAAAATCCACTGAATTCAAGCCTAAATAATCATATCTTTCTTTATAACATTTGCTCAGAATTAATTTTTTTCTCACAGCACAGGAGAACACAATTTATATTGATAACTCATTACAAACACAGTGGACCACTGATTTTTACTTCAGTTTTACATAAATAAATTGCTTCTGTGTCTTTACATAGCTTCTAGGCTTGGCAATAAAGCCTTCAGCTTAGAGGGACACTTTTG
>NW_024356777.1:0-346 GCF_014805655.1 Passer montanus | reverse complement strand
CCCGGGACCACCCTGGGACCACCGGGACCACCCTCCACGGGACTACCCTCCCACGGGACCATCCCCCCCACGGGACCCCCGGGACCACCCCCCGGGAACACCGGGACCACCGCGCCTCCCCCACCACGGGACCTCCCCCACTACCACCGGGACCAACCCCGGGACTCCCTCAGGGACCACCGCCCCCCCCACGGGACACCCCCTGGGACCGCCGGGACCACCGCAACCCCCCCGGGACCAACGGGACCACCGGGACCCCTCCCACGAGACCCGCCCGGGACCACCGGGACCCCTCTCCGGGATGTCTCCGGAACCAGCGGGACCACCGCGCCCCCCCCACCACGGG
>NW_024356776.1:0-347 GCF_014805655.1 Passer montanus | reverse complement strand
TTCTTCCTCTAGGTATGGCTCCAGGGTTTGTATAGTTCTCCCACATTGCTACAGTGTTCTTCCAGACTTAACTCCAGTGTGACTCAGAAGCATGAGTTTTGTCTAGGAAATAAATTCCTTTTTTTACTGAGAGAGGATGTGACAGTGACCTTGCCTGACAGGACATGATTTGAGAAAGAAGGACAGAAGATGCATTGTATTAGGCAGGAGCAAAAAGATCCATGACTCTGGAGTCAGTAGCTAAATTTCCTGTTAAAGAGACCCCAGGCAGCTTTCCTTTCTTTTTAATTTTCCTCTTCTTCATATTTTATTTTCTAATCTATTTTCTCTTTCCTTTTTCTCCTTCT
>NW_024356775.1:0-347 GCF_014805655.1 Passer montanus | reverse complement strand
GGGGAAATTAAAAATGGGGAAAATTAAATAAAAAACGGGGAAAAAAGGGAAATTAAAAATGGGGAAAATAAATTAAAAATAAATTTAAAAAATTAGGAAAATGGCGAAATTAAAAATGGGGAAATAACGGGAAAAATGGGAAAAGTAAATTAAAAATGGGGAAATTAAAAATGGGGAAAATTAAATAAAAAACGGGGAAAAAAGGGAAATTAAAAATGGGGAAAATAAATTAAAAATAAATTTAAAAAATTAGGAAAATGGCGAAATTAAAAATGGGGAAATAACGGGAAAAATGGGAAAAGTAAATTAAAAATGGAGAAATTAAAAATGGGGAAAATAATGGGAAA
>NW_024356774.1:0-347 GCF_014805655.1 Passer montanus | reverse complement strand
AAATCCCCCAAAAAATCCCCCAAATTCCCAAAGATGTCCCCAAACCGTCCCAAAATTCCCCAAATTCCCTCCAAAATCCCCAAAAAAATCCCCCAAATCCCCCCCAAAATTCTCCAAATCCCCCAAAATGCCCCCAAACAGTCCCAAAATTCTCGAAAATCCCCCCAAATCCCCTCCAAAATCCCCCAGATTCCCAAAAATGCCCCCAAACCATCCCAAAATCCCCCAAATTCCCAAAAATGCCCCAAAAAAATCCCCCAAATCCCCTCCAAAACCCCCCCAAAATTCTCCAAATCCCCCAAAGTGCCCCCAAACCATCCCAAAATCCCCCCAAATTCCCCAAAATC
>NW_024356773.1:0-347 GCF_014805655.1 Passer montanus | reverse complement strand
TCTGTGAATCTGGGAATCTCTGAGTGTGGAATTTTGTGGTGTGGAATTCTGGGAGTGTGTAATTTTATGAGTCTGGGATTGTGTGAGTCTGGGATTCTGAGGGTGGAATTCTGTGAGTGCGGGGTTCTGTGAGTGTGGAATTCTGGGAATCTGGGAATCTCTGAGTGTGGAATTCTGAGTGTGTCATTTTATGAGTCTGGGATTCTGAGTGTGTAATTCTGTGAGTCTGGGGTTCTGTGAGTCTGGGGTTCTGTGAGTCTGGGAATCTCTGAGTGTGCAATTCTGTGAGTGTGCAATTCTGTGAGTGTGTGATTCCGTGAGTGGCACAGGCAGAGCTCAAAGCCCCA
>NW_024356772.1:4245-7557 GCF_014805655.1 Passer montanus | reverse complement strand
AAAACAGCCTGAAAACGTCCCAAAATCACCCCAAAACAGCCTGAAAATTACCCCAAAACCACCCCAAAAGCATCCTGAGAATCACCCCAGAAACATCCAAAAACCACCAAAAAAACACCCTGAAAATGCCCCAATAATCATCCCAAAATCGCCCCAGAAACATCCTGAGAAACATCCCAAAATCAGCCCAACAACCCCCCCCAAAAATCCCAAAATCACCTCCAAAAAACATCCCAAAATCACCCCAAAAACATCCCCAAAAAATCCTGAAAATGACCCCAAAATTATCCCAAAACCATCCTAAAAAACCACCATAAATCACCCCAAAAACACCCAAAAAAGCCAAAAACATCGCCCCAAAACATCCCGAAACCACCCCAAAAATATCCTGAGAATCCGCCCATAAACACCCCAAAAACATCCCCAAAAAATCCTGAAAATGACCCCAAAATTATCCCAAAACCATCCTAAAAAACCACCATAAATCACCCCAAAAACACCCAAAAAAGCCAAAAACATCGCCCCAAATCATCCCGAAACCACCCCAAAAATATCCTGAGAATCAGCCCATAAACATCCCAAAAACATCCCAGAACCACCCCGAAAACACCCCAAAAATGTCCTAAAAACATCCCGAAGATCACCCCAAAATCACCCCAAAATCACCCCAAAATCACCCCAAAAGCATCGCAAAAAATCCTGAGAATGACTCCAAAACCCACCCCAAAACCACCCCAAAACCACCCCAAAATCACCCCAAAAATCCCGAAAGCATCCTGAAAATGGCCCCAAAATCACCCCAAAAACATCCCAAAAAGCCACCATAAATCACCAAAAAAACACCCAAAAAAGCCAAAAACATCGCCCTAAAAATATCCCCAAAACATCCCAAAATCACCCCAAAATCACCCCAAAAATCCCGTAAGCATCCTGAAAATGGCCCTAAAATCACCCCAAAAACTTCCTGAAAAACAATCATAAATCATCCCCAAAAATCACCCCAAAACAGCCCAAAAACCCACCAAAAATAGTCCAAAACCACCCCACAAATATCCCATAAATATCCCAAAATCACCCCAAACCATCCCAAAAACATCCCTTAAAAAGCCTGGAAATCACCCCAAAACCAGCCCAAAAAACATCCTGAAAATCGCTCTAAAACCACCCCAAAATCACCCCAAAACCATCCCAAAAACCCCAAAACATCCTGAAAATCCCTTAAAAATACCCTAAAAACCTCCTGGAAAGCCCCCGAAAACCAGCAAAAATCACCAAAAACCACCCCAAAACCAGCCCAAAAACCACCTGAAAATCGCTCTAAAACCACCCCAAAATCACCCCAAAACCATCCCAAAAACCCCAAAACATCCTGAAAATCCCTTAAAAATACCCTAAAAACCTCCTGGAAAGCCCCCGAAAACCAGCAAAAATCACCAAAAATCACCCCAAAACCAGCCCAAAAACCACCTGAAAATCACCCCAAAATCAGCCCAAAACCACCCCAAAATCATCCCCGAACCAACCCAAAACCAACCCAAAAAATCCTGAAAATTACCTGAAAATGACCCCAACATCACCCCAAAAACATCCCGAAAAAACACCAAAAATCACCCCAAAATCACCCCAAAATCACCCCAAAATCACTCCAAAATCAACCCAAAATCACCCCAAAATCACCCCAAAATCACCCCAAAAATCCCCCAAAATGCAGCCTGAGAACATTCCAGAACCGCTCCAAAACCAGCGGGAAAATCACCCCAAAACCACCCAAAATATCCCTAAAATCACCCCAAAAATGTCCCAAAAACTCCCTGAGACTCAGCCCAAAATCAGCCCAAAATCAGCCTGAAAATCACCCCCCGAACCAACCCAAAACCAACCCAAAAAATCCTGAAAATTACCTGAAAATGACCCCAACATCACCCCAAAAACATCCCGAAAAAACACCAAAAATCACCCCAAAATCACCCCAAAATCACCCCAAAATCACTCCAAAATCAACCCAAAATCACCCCAAAATCACCCCAAAATCACCCCAAAAATCCCCCAAAATGCAGCCTGAGAACATTCCAGAACCGCTCCAAAACCAGCGGGAAAATCACCCCAAAACCACCCAAAATATCCCTAAAATCACCCCAAAAATGTCCCAAAAACTCCCTGAGACTCAGCCCAAAATCAGCCCAAAATCAGCCTGAAAATCACCCGAAAACCACCCCAAATCACCCCAAAACATCCTGAAACCACCCCAAAAATATCCTGAGAATCACCCCAAAAACATCGGGAAAATCAGCCCAAAAACATCCTGAAAATGACCCCAAAATCACCCTGAAAACCACCATAAACCACCCCAAAAACAGCCAAAAAAGCCAAAAACACCACCCCAAAAACATCCCCAAAACATCCCGAAAATCACCCCAAAATCACCCCAAAATCACCCCAAAACCACCCCCAAAAATCCTGAAAATGACCCCAAATCACCCCAAAATCATCCTGAAAAAACACCAGAAATCACCCCAAAAACACCCAAAAAAGCCAAAAATAGCCCAACATGACCCCAAAAATATCCCAAAAACATCCCGAAAATCACCCCAAAATCAGCCCGAAAACATCCTGAAAATGTCCCAAAAATATCCCAAAAACTTCCTGAGAATCAGCCCAAAATCAGCCCAAATCAGCCTGAAAATGTCCCAAATAATATCCCAAAAACTTCCTGAGAATCAGCCCAAAGTCAGCCCAAAGTCAGCCCAAAATCACCCGAAAACCGCCCCAAAAACATCCTGAAACCACCCCAAAAATATCCTGAGAATCAGCCCAAAAACATCCCAAAAAACACCCCAAAAACACCCCAAAAAAGGCAAAAATAGCCCAACATCACCCCAAAAATATCCCAAAAACATCCCATAAACATCCTGAGAATCAGCCCAAAACCATCGGGAAAACCATCCCAAAATCACCCCAAAATCATCCTGAAAAGCCACCAGAAATCACCCCAAAAACACCCCAAAAAACCCCCAAAATATCCCAAAAATCCCCCAAAATGCAGCCTGAGAACATTCCAGAACCGCCCCAAAACCAGCGGGAAAATCACCTCAAAAACCACCCAAAATCACCCCAAAACCACCCAAAACCACCCCAAAACCACCCAAAATCACCCCAAAAAATCACTAAAAATATCCCCGAATCACCCCAAAAATGTCCCAAAAACTTCCTGAGAATCAGCCCAAAATCACCCCAAAAAATCCTGAAAACGACCCCAAAACCATCCCAGAACCACCCCAAAACCACCAAAAAATCCTGAGAATGACCCCAAAA
>NW_024356772.1:0-3817 GCF_014805655.1 Passer montanus | reverse complement strand
TCCAAAATCAACCCAAAATCACCCCAAAATCACCCCAAAATCACCCCAAAAATCCCCCAAAATGCAGCCTGAGAACATTCCAGAACCGCTCCAAAACCAGCGGGAAAATCACCCAAACATCCCGAAAATCAGCCCAAAATCACCCCAAAATCACCCCAAAACCAGCCTGAGAATGACCCCAAAATCACCCCAAAAACCACCCCAAAAATCCCAGAAGCATCCTGAAAATGTCCCTAAAATATCCCAAAAATATCCTGAGAATCACCCCAAAAACATCGGGAAAATCAGCCCAAAAACATCCTGAAAATGACCCCAAAATCACCCTGAAAACCACCATAAACCACCCCAAAAACAGCCATAAAAGCCAAAAACACCACCCCAAAAACATCCCCAAAACATCCCGAAAATCACCCCAAAATCACCCCAAAATCACCCCAAAACCACCCCCAAAAATCCTGAAAATGACCCCAAATCACCCCAAAATCATCCTGAAAAAACACCAGAAATCACCCCAAAAACACCCAAAAAAGCCAAAAATAGCCCAACATGACCCCAAAAATATCCCAAAAACATCCCGAAAATCACCCCAAAATCACCCCAAAATCCCCCCAAAACCACCCCCAAAAATCCTGAAAAAGACCCCAAATCACCCCAAAATCACCCCAAAATCCCCCCAAAACCACCCCCAAAAATCCTGAAAAAGACCCCAAATCACCCCAAAATCACCCCAAAATCCCCCCAAAACCACCCCCAAAAATCCTGAAAAAGACCCCAAATCACCCCAAAATCACCCCAAAATCCCCCCAAAACCACCCCCAAAAATCCTGAAAAAGACCCCAAATCACCCCAAAATCACCCCAAAATCCCCCCAAAACCACCCCCAAAAATCCTGAAAAAGACCCCAAATCACCCCAAAATCACCCCAAAATCCCCCCAAAACCACCCCCAAAAATCCTGAAAAAGACCCCAAATCACCCCAAAATCACCCCAAAATCCCCCCAAAACCACCCCCAAAAATCCTGAAAAAGACCCCAAATCACCCCAAAATCACCCCAAAATCCCCCCAAAACCACCCCCAAAAATCCTGAAAAAGACCCCAAATCACCCCAAAATCACCCCAAAATCCCCCCAAAACCACCCCCAAAAATCCTGAAAAAGACCCCAAATCACCCCAAAATCACCCCAAAATCCCCCCAAAACCACCCCCAAAAATCCTGAAAAAGACCCCAAATCACCCCAAAATCACCCCAAAATCCCCCCAAAACCACCCCCAAAAATCCTGAAAAAGACCCCAAATCACCCCAAAATCACCCCAAAATCCCCCCAAAACCACCCCCAAAAATCCTGAAAAAGACCCCAAATCACCCCAAAATCACCCCAAAATCCCCCCAAAACCACCCCCAAAAATCCTGAAAAAGACCCCAAATCACCCCAAAATCACCCCAAAATCCCCCCAAAACCACCCCCAAAAATCCTGAAAAAGACCCCAAATCACCCCAAAATCACCCCAAAATCCCCCCAAAACCACCCCCAAAAATCCTGAAAAAGACCCCAAATCACCCCAAAATCACCCCAAAATCCCCCCAAAACCACCCCCAAAAATCCTGAAAAAGACCCCAAATCACCCCAAAATCACCCCAAAATCCCCCCAAAACCACCCCCAAAAATCCTGAAAAAGACCCCAAATCACCCCAAAATCACCCCAAAATCCCCCCAAAACCACCCCCAAAAATCCTGAAAAAGACCCCAAATCACCCCAAAATCACCCCAAAATCCCCCCAAAACCACCCCCAAAAATCCTGAAAAAGACCCCAAATCACCCCAAAATCACCCCAAAATCCCCCCAAAACCACCCCCAAAAATCCTGAAAAAGACCCCAAATCACCCCAAAATCACCCCAAAATCCCCCCAA
This sequence comes from Passer montanus, assembly GCF_014805655.1. Lineage (NCBI taxonomy): Eukaryota > Metazoa > Chordata > Aves > Passeriformes > Passeridae > Passer > Passer montanus. The sequence goes on along the minus strand of NW_024356772.1, from coordinate 1,905 downwards.
AACCACCCCCAAAAATCCTGAAAAAGACCCCAAATCACCCCAAAATCACCCCAAAATCCCCCCAAAACCACCCCCAAAAATCCTGAAAAAGACCCCAAATCACCCCAAAATCACCCCAAAATCCCCCCAAAACCACCCCCAAAAATCCTGAAAAAGACCCCAAATCACCCCAAAATCACCCCAAAATCCCCCCAAAACCACCCCCAAAAATCCTGAAAAAGACCCCAAATCACCCCAAAATCACCCCAAAATCCCCCCAAAACCACCCCCAAAAATCCTGAAAAAGACCCCAAATCACCCCAAAATCACCCCAAAATCCCCCCAAAACCACCCCCAAAAATCCTGAAAAAGACCCCAAATCACCCCAAAATCACCCCAAAATCCCCCCAAAACCACCCCCAAAAATCCTGAAAAAGACCCCAAATCACCCCAAAATCACCCCAAAATCCCCCCAAAACCACCCCCAAAAATCCTGAAAAAGACCCCAAATCACCCCAAAATCACCCCAAAATCCCCCCAAAACCACCCCCAAAAATCCTGAAAAAGACCCCAAATCACCCCAAAATCACCCCAAAATCCCCCCAAAACCACCCCCAAAAATCCTGAAAAAGACCCCAAATCACCCCAAAATCACCCCAAAATCCCCCCAAAACCACCCCCAAAAATCCTGAAAAAGACCCCAAATCACCCCAAAATCACCCCAAAATCCCCCCAAAACCACCCCCAAAAATCCTGAAAAAGACCCCAAATCACCCCAAAATCACCCCAAAATCCCCCCAAAACCACCCCCAAAAATCCTGAAAAAGACCCCAAATCACCCCAAAATCACCCCAAAATCCCCCCAAAACCACCCCCAAAAATCCTGAAAAAGACCCCAAATCACCCCAAAATCATCCTGAAAAAACACCAGAAATCACCCCAAAACCACCCAAAAAAGCCAAAAATAGCCCAACATGACCCCAAAAATATCCCAAAAACATCCCGAAAATCACCCCAAAACCAGCCTGAAAATCAACCCAAAACCACCCCCAAAACATCCGGAAAACATCCCAAAATCACCCCAAAGACTTCCTGAGAATCACCCCAAAACCACCCCAAAACCACCCCAAAACCACCCCAAAACCACCCCAAAATCACCCCAAAACCACCCCAAAACCACCCCAAAACCACCCCAAAACCACCCCAAATCACCCCAAAAACCACCCAAAACCATCCCATAAACATCCTGAGAATCACCCCGGAATCACCCCAAAATCAGCCTGAAAACGTCCCAAAAATATCCCAAAAATATCCCAAAAACATCCTGAGAATCAGCCCAAAACCACCCCAAATCAGCCTGAAAATCACCCGAAAACCACCCCACAAACACCCTGAAACCACCCAAAAATATCCTGAGAATCACCCCAAAAACGCCCAAAACCATCGGGGAAATCACCCCAAAATCATCCCAAAAATCCGGAAAATGACCCCAAAATCACCCCAAAAAAATCCTGAAAACGACCCCAAAACCATCCCAGAACCAACCCAAAACCACCAAAAAATCCTGAGAATGACCCCAAAACCACCCCAAAACCACCCCAAAAAACCCTGAAAATGACCCTAAAATCCCCCCAAAATCATCCTGAAAAACAATCATAAATCACCCCAAAAACACCCCAAAAAAGCCAAAACCATCGCCCCAAAAATATCCCCAAAACATCCCGAAAATCACCCCAAAACCAGCCTGAGAATGACCCCAAAATCACCCCAAAAACCGCCCCAAAAATCCCGTAAGCACCCTGAAAATGGCCCAAAAATACCCCAAAAACTTCCTGAGAATCAGCCCAAAACCATCGGGAAAATCAGCCCAAAATCAGCCCAAAAACATCCCAAAAATTCCTGGAAATGACCCCAAATCACCCCAAA
>NW_024356771.1:0-347 GCF_014805655.1 Passer montanus | reverse complement strand
GCAGCACCATGAGGTGGCCTGCGCGCAGGCTCTCTGCGTGACATCATGAGCTGCTGTGGGTGACATCATGGGCCAGAATGAAATCTGTGTTATTAGGAAGTCCTACAGTAAGCGCTGCAAAAATATAATTTGTCATAATTCCCTTAAAAACTCAAATCTGGTGGGCAAGCTCCTGCTGGCTGCCAGCTGGGGACAAAGCCCGCAGCCCACGGGGCAGCTCAGGCCCCTCATGGCAGTGCCATGAGGTGGCCCGCATGCAGGCTCTCCGCGTGACGTCACGGGCTGTTGTGGGTGATGTCACGGGCCAGAATGAAATTTGAGTTATTTGTGAGTGCTGCAGAAATAGA
>NW_024356770.1:0-347 GCF_014805655.1 Passer montanus | reverse complement strand
GGGGCTTTGCTTTCCATTTCAGGGCTGCTTTTGGCAAAGAATCCGAAGTCCTGATCGGGAATCTGGGAGACAAGCTGATCCCTCAGCAGGAGATCCTGCGCGACGTCAGCGACCTCAAAGCCTTGGCCAACCTGCACGAGAGCCTGGAGTGGCTGGCAGGACGCACCAAGGCAGCTTTCTCCAGCCTCTCTGCAGCCCAGAGTGAGTAACTCCCATGGGAAACCTCTGCCTGGGGATTGGGGCAGCAGAAATTTGGGGTTTAGCAGCTTTTGTTCCTCTGGGGAGCACCTTGGAGGGCTCCAGGAGCATCATTGCTGTCCTGGTTTGAACAGCCAGGTGTCTGCTGA
>NW_024356769.1:0-347 GCF_014805655.1 Passer montanus | reverse complement strand
CCCCAAAATCCCCCAAAATCCTCCCAAACTTGCCCAAAATGCTCCAAAATCCTCCCAAAATTGCCCAAAATGCCCCAAAATCCCCCAAAATTGCCCAAAATGCCCCCAAATCCCCCCCAAATTGCCCAAAATGCCCTAAAATCCCCACAAAATTTCCCAAAATGCCCCAAAATCGCCCAAAATGCCCCGAAATTGCCCGAAATCCCCCGAATTCCGCCCGAAACGCGGCGCGGGCGCCGGCAGAAGAAGATCATGATCATCATCTGCTGCGTGGTGCTGGGCGTGGTCCTGGCCTCCTCCATCGGGGGCACCTTGGGCCTCTAGGGCCCCTCCCCCACCCCGCCCCG
>NW_024356768.1:0-347 GCF_014805655.1 Passer montanus | reverse complement strand
GGCGGCTGCAGCCCCGGGGCCGCGAGCGAGCCCGGCACAGGCCGCGGGGCCGCCCGTCAGCCGGGGCGGAACGCGCGGGCGCTGGGGGGACGAAGCCGGGCAGGTTTATTGTTTTAGGGGCGACTCCCCCCCGCGGTTGGGGGCGTCCCGGGGGGCTCGGGACATGGCGAGCTCGACTAACACAAACCCCGTGGTAAGGACCGGGTCGGGGGGCGAGGGGGGCCCCGGGGGTAGCGCGGGCGGAGGTGGCCGGCGGGGCCCGCCGCCCCCTCCCCCGCACTCCCTTCCCTCCCGCCGCCCGCCTCGGGCGGTCCCGGCCCCCCGGCGGGCAGGGGCGGCGGGGGGCG
>NW_024356767.1:0-347 GCF_014805655.1 Passer montanus | reverse complement strand
TGGGGTCCTCACCTGCCCCAGGTGTTCCTCACTTGGTTTTGGGGTTCCTGATGTATTTTTGGGGGTTCCTGATCCATTTTTGGGGTCTCTGATGTATTTTTGGGGTTCCTGACCTGGTTTTTGGGGTCCCTCACCTGCCCCAGGTGTCCCTCACCTGTTTTTGGGGTTCCTGATGCATTTTGGGGTTCCTGACACTTTTTTTGGGGTCCCTCACCTGGTTTTTGAGTTCTTGATCAATTTTTGGGGTCCCTCACCTGGGTTTGGGGTCTCTCATCTCTTCTTGGGAGTTTCCTCACCTGTTCTTGGGGTCCCTGATCGATTTTTGGGGTTCCTGACCCATTTTTGGG
>NW_024356766.1:0-347 GCF_014805655.1 Passer montanus | reverse complement strand
GGGCCGGGGGAGGTGGGTGGGGCAGAAAGCAGCAGGTGGGGGGCACGGCGCTGGCAGCTGGGGTCCCCGGGGGTGTCGGACCCCCGGAACGGCGCCGCGCCCGTGGGTGCTGGACCCGTCCGGTCCCCGCCGCGGCGGCTCCGGCCCCGCTCCCTGTCCCGGTCCCGCTCCCTGTCCCAGTCCCGATCCTACCTGCTCCATGGGGCCGCTCAGGGGGCGGGCGCGGCGCTCCGGCCGCGGGCCATGGGCCGGTCCCGCCGCCGGTGCTGCTGTCTGTGTCTGTGCCGGTGCCGGTGCCGGTGGCGGAGCCGGCGCGCCCCGGTGCGGCCCCGCTGCCGCCGCCTCTC
>NW_024356765.1:0-347 GCF_014805655.1 Passer montanus | reverse complement strand
AAAAAAAACAATAAAGAATTTTTACAAAAACATCTAGTAAAGCTTCTGGTAAAGTTTGTGCATTTCAAAGCTATTTGAGCTATACCCGGTCTAAAAGTCTGTGAGAGGTTTTTCTTTCTCATTTTTAAATCAGTTATGAAATGATGGTATGGGAAAAAAAATATGGGTAGAGCAATCTAGCCTAAAGTTGGTCTTATCAGAAGGAAGTTCTGCATTCAGAAAATAAAATAAAAATTAATGATAATATATTTTCAGAGCTAGATAATTTTACTGACTTATATTGTTAGAGGGCTGAGGATTTTAATCCATCATGGTCCCCACTGTTTTTTACTATTATTATCTTTCCT
>NW_024356764.1:0-347 GCF_014805655.1 Passer montanus | reverse complement strand
TGATCTCTGTGGTGAAGTTTTGCAGCAGTTAGTGAGCATGCAGAGTCCTAGCATTTGTTCAGCCTCTGTTCTCAGTGCTTTTCTGAGGAGTAAATTCTGCCTGCCCCAAGGGGTGTAGGTCTTGGGGGGCCATTCTCCTACCTGACTCCAGATAGGCAGATACTGTGCTAAGTGAGTCAATAATCCTGCAGGCCTGGTAAATAAGATGTGATTTCCCCTTTCATGAAAGCAAAGAAAAATAAACCTTTCCATAAACCTACCTGTGTCATCCTTTTCCCTGCTCATGCCATCCTACACCTTATTCCACTTGTTTGGTGTTTCTTAATGTTTGCTGGTTTGGGATTTTT
>NW_024356763.1:0-347 GCF_014805655.1 Passer montanus | reverse complement strand
TTCCCAGAAAATTCCCAAAATATTCCCAAAATGTTCCTGAAAAAATCCCAAAATTCTCCAAAAAAAGCTCCCCCAAAAATTCCAAATAAATTCTCTAAAAATTCCCAAAAAAGTCAGGAAAGTTCCAAAAATATTCCCAAAATGATCCTGAAAAAATTCCCAAAATATTCCCAGAAAATTCCCAAAATATTCCCAAAATGTTCCTGAAAAAATCCCAAAATTCTCCAAAAAAAGCTCCCCCAAAAATTCCAAATAAATTCTCTAAAAATTCCCAAAAAAGTCAGGAAAGTTCCAAAAATATTCCCAAAATGATCCTGAAAAAATTCCCAAAATATTCCCAGAAAATT
>NW_024356762.1:0-347 GCF_014805655.1 Passer montanus | reverse complement strand
GGCCTCACCACCCTCACAGGGAAGAACTTTTCCCAATATCCCGTCAAAATCTACCTTCCATCAGCTTTTCAGCTTCAAACTCAGCTTCTGGCATCTTGGGATTTTCCTTGTGTTTTCCTAATCTCCTGTCTCTGTTTGTTGTTTGCTTCCCAGCCAGCAGCAAAAACTGTCAGCAAGACGGGATAGGAAATTCTGGGATTGCAGGGCTTTCCTGCAATTTTTACCCTAAGATCCCTTTTTTTCTTTCCTGGTGCATTGGGTGATCTCATGCCAGAACTGCCAGACCCATGCTCAATTTCCTTTTTCTTATTTATTTTTGTCTGCTGACCTCTCTTCACAGAGCCAAA
>NW_024356761.1:0-8417 GCF_014805655.1 Passer montanus | reverse complement strand
AGAAAAGATAGTTAAGGGGTATCCCTGAAAGTGAAGGTGCACTCTTGACTGAGTGCCAAGACACACCTGGCCATAGTCTTTCCTTTACTGTCTTTGTTTCCTATTGTTCTTTATTAACTTCTTAAATTTTTACAGGAGAGTGAATGTGTATTGAACACTAAATGACTGTAGGACAAAACTGTCAGGTCTGTTACAGAGCAATGCCCAATGTGATTTAAAAAAATCCCTTTGAATTCAAAACTTTCAATGCCGGGCATCACTGAAAGAGGAAACACTTCCAATGAAAACTGCCAAATGGATTTTCTGAGCTACCACACCAACAGTCTCCCTGGGCAGGACAGAGTGGCACGGTCACTCCCTGACCTCCTGGCCCTGTTCTTCCCAATGCTCCCTGGATCCCTCCTGGCCCCAGACCACATGGCCAGCTCCACTGGTCAACCACCAACACCCTCAGGTCCTTCTTCAGAGATGCTCCAGCTGGTCCCCGCCAGCCTGGACTGGGGATTGCCGACTGTCAATCCCCAGGGACAGGACCTACCCTTGCCCTCTTCAACCTCCCATTTTCCAGCCTTTAAGGTCCTCCTGAAGTGCAGGATGTGGCAGGATGCTTTGCCTGGAATGTGCCCAAGGGTCAATGCCCCATTTGTGGCCATTGGGGCTGCATTGAGAAGGATCTGGTGCTGATTTTGGTGCTGAATTTGACTAAAACTAGCCCAAATCACCAACCTCGAAGTGAAAATTGAGGGTGAAGCATCAGTGCTGAGCCTGTCAGTCCATCACCTGACCTGGGGAACATCCAGTCCCCTCTCAGACAGAGATTCCTCTCCCCTGTTCCTGCTTGGAATGAAATGTGTGTGAGGTTCCTGCCTCCGGATGGGGATGCTCCCCAGGAGAGGAGGTTGAGAGAAAGAGAAGTTCCCATGAGTGTTGATGTGGGGAGTGACCTCGAGCCCTGTTTAAGAATTTTGACGTTTTGCAGACTGTGACAGATTTATTTAATGGAATTCTTTTGATAGAATTATTTAATAAAATGGCTTTGCACAATGGTCTTGATGGCCACACTGGCCAGGGTAGCTGTGGTGGCTTTGTGGCTGAGGGGGTCTTGATGATCATGAGGGAGTCTTGATGATCATGGTGGCCATGGCTGCCACAGTGTCCACAATGACCTTGGTGACCTTGGTGGCTTGGTGTCTCAGAGGATCCTGGTGGCCACTGCCAGGACAACGGTGGCCTGGAGGCATCCTCTGAGGTGGAAAGGGGCCATGGGGATGCTCCCACCTGGGGGACAAAGAGGTGCCTAATGGAAGACCATGGGGGGAGTGAGGTGGTCGGGGATGGCCATAATGGGGTGTTCAGGGTGACAGGAGTGATGGGGGCAATGATGTCACAGGTGACAGGGGGTCAGGGAGGCCACAGGCGATATCAGGGACCAGGCAGATCCAGGGATCATGGTGGGCTTAAGGGTGACAAGAGTCAGGGTTTGCCATGGGGTTGACAGGGGGTGACAGGAGTTCTAAGAAGGGGTTCCTTGGAGGGTCCCAGCCCACCCACATTTGACACACAGGGCCTGTACGAACAGCACTATCTTTGCTGGGGAGGGACAGGACTGGTACAAGGGGCTCCCTGTCTCTGTCCCTGTCCCTGTCCGCCCCTGGCAGTGGTGTCCCTGTCTTGGTCTCCTCCCAGATGTGGGGGTCTCCATCTCTGTGCCCTATCATGGGCGTTCCTATCCACATGCCTGCAATCAGTGTCGCCGGATTTGGCGTCCCTAGCATAGGGTGTACCTGTCTCCAAACATTCAGTGAATGTCCCCACTCTGTGTACCCTGTCATGGGTGTCCCCTATCCACAGCTGGTGTCCCCAGAATTGGGTATTGCTGCCCACCCACCCACAGTGGATGCCTCTGTCCCCCATCCTCACTGTCCCCTGTGCCTTATCATGGGTGTCCCCATCACCCCAGGCTGTCCTCTGTGCTGTCACCTCACAGCCACGCGCAGTTGTGTTTGCTGAAGGTCCCGGTGGAACGGAGACTGATCCATGCCCTCTTCCCATTCCGGGTGACTTTGGTGACCTTGAAGGTTTCGTATGGAGGGATCAGCACTTCTCGGTTGCTTAGATAGAAGGAAAAAGCCTGGATGTCCACACCATGACAAGTGTGAACATCGAACATGGTGTCCGTCCCGTATTTCTGGGCAATCTCTTTGCTCAGCGACGTCGATGTGAACTGACCAAACCGGACCCTCTGACCACGCCGTGCCTGGAACTGGACATCATGCACACCCCGGAACACGTGGCGACACTGCCTGTTCTGAGCATGCCTCAGTGTCACCAGTGCCTTGGTCAGCAGGAAATGCAGCGTTTTGAAGTGGAAGTTGTTCCGATATTCCTGGTGGGAGCGCCCAGCCGCGCGCACAGCCGTGTTGAAGTCCTTGTAAATGTCCTTCGTTGTGTAGGCCATGAGAGCGATGGCCTGGGCTGGAGACACCAGAGGGGAGACAGGGGAGCCCCTCTTGCGCCACTCAGCCTCGGCCTTCACCCATGTCTGGGCAAAGAGAGGATTCACCTGGGACTCAAAGTAGTACAGAGACGGCAACGCCGTGGTCATGGCATGGCCACAGCCCCGATACTGGTCATCGAAGGAGTCCCGGGCCATGTCCAGGGGCACCACCTTGAGGGCCACCGTGGCCACAGTCATTGCCAGCAGTGCCACAGTGTGAGCCAGGAGGGCCATGGCGCAGAAGGGCAACCACGAGCAGTGTGGGACACTGGCAGAAAAAGAAGAACACACTCAGGGGACATTTAGGGCACACAGGGGTACATAGGAAGGGTTCCTCCCTGAGGGGCTGAGGAGGGGAACTGGTTCCAGCTGTGGGAAGGGGTTCCGTTTCAGCTGGAAGCTCCCTGGACACATCCCAGGATGCTGAGCTTAAAGGCTAGGCTCATACCTGGACTCCCCTCAGAACCCCAAGACAGCAATCCCACTCTCATGATCCCATGTCCCCAACACTTAGTGTCCTCCTAGAACCCCAGAAAATTATATCAAATTCTGGGGTCACACCCTGTCCCCCCAGCAGTGCCACCCTGGAATAGTCACACTCTCCTGTGACCTGAGATGCAAGGATCTACCCATGAATTTTTTACAGATATCCTTTAAAACAAGTGTTGGCTGATATCACTGTGGTCCACTGGACTAAAACTTTCTGAAGACATTGTGGCACCTAGAGAAAATTAAATCTCCTGACATTCAGGCTTCAGAAAAACACCTTTTTTCCATTTCTTTTTTTTCTTTAAAAATAAAAAGAAAAGGAAAAAAAAAAAAAAGAAGAAACACTTAATCAGTAGCAGTGACTCAGTATTAAAAAAAAACAGTACTCTTTTCCCTCTGCTCTGCACATATGGTTCCGCTGAGAGACCAGAGTTAATGAATAATAATAGTGGTCTCTTCACCAGCCTTTGCTAACACTGATATTATATGAAAAAGACTATATACAAGAGAGCAGTTTTCTAAAAATATGGACCCAAAACACCTTCTGAATCTAAAAAAGCCCCAATTTGTCAAGGTGTTGTAAAACAGATCCTAAACGTCTCTTAATTACAGATACCCAGAAGAAAAAATGCTGAGAGCCATGCTTCCAGGCAATGACATCAAAATATGGATTATGTATGTATGTAAGTATGGACTCAGATTTTCATCACAAGTTATTGGGAAGAACTGAATGTTGCATTAAACTAAGGGTTCCACTAAATCCTAGTACTCGTAATTCAGAGATGCGCAGGAATAGAGGCCATGCTTTCCTGCAGGATTCTGTTCCAATGCAATCGGAATGAAGAGCCTACTGTGGACCATCCCATGACCTGTCTCGTCATTCTGCTCAGCTCCACACTTCCTTCCCTACACAGGAAGAAAATAGCACATGACATTTCAAGAACACTGATGCACCATGAGTTGACTTCAGATGAGGTTCTAGCAGCCTTTTTGCAGTGGCACTATGCAATTTAGTAGGGCTTCTTGTATAAGCTGGAGGACATCACCGACCCCATGAAACCACCTGGCTTCTGGATTAGAGCATATTCACCTTGAGGTGCAGGTGGAGTGAACACAAAACTCTTGGTAGTGGCCACCACACCAGCTCCAGTGGTGATGTCAGCACAAGGATTGAGGACACTGTGCCTAGTCTGAAGAGCCCTTGCTGAGAAAAGTGATTGGGTGGTCTTTAATAAATCTTTGCTAAAGTAAATTCAGGAGTGGGATCTTGTTTTCAGAACCCCCCCAAAATATATTCAAATTTGAGGGAGCAGCAACATATAAATTTGCTTCCTGGGTCATTACCTATGCTGGACACAAGTTCAGATTCTCATCATTCACCTTCAAAACACCACAGGATCAATGTGCTGTGCCAGCCAGGACACTGGAACAGCCAAGTCCTTTCATATACTTAACTGGGATAGGGAAAGCCATTTTATGTCCCCATGGCTCTGCTCCTTCATTAAAGAGATCTGGTGGAAGGAGTTATAGCTTTAAGCATTTCTTCTCCTACATTTTGTTGTGCCTTGCTCTCAGTTTGTACAAGGCCCAGTAAGTATTAAAATATAAGCACAGCCGTAATAATAGAGCTTTAAGGAAAGGTGGCAGCTCCATGGCTGCTGGTGTTGAAATATTCACCCTGAGATCTGTTTATTAGCTCTGCTCACCAGCCTCCCTACTATTTGAGAGGTTACTATAACACTGTGCCTATGTGAGAGAAGTCAGGCTCTGATCTGATCTCTGATCTCTGATCAGCCTCCCAGAAGGTCTGCCACATTTGTCACAGCCCAGCTGTCAGTCTTCCCAAAAAGGCTAGGGACGGGAAAGATACGAAAACCAATTCTGCTAGGCCCTGCAACAGGTTATTCAAGGTCAAATCAGGGTGGTAATATGAGGAAATGCACTCTGCTGGAACTCCTCCCGTGCCCATTCTGCAAGGAAAACTATGGTCTTTAGGGCTGTCATTTTCCTTCACAACCACTAAATTCAGACAAACATTTTTTAAAAAAACAATCTCAGAGAAAGTTAAACTAACAAGCTGTAAATAGGAAAAGGTGTTAAATTATGTGTGGCCTCATTCTTGTGCTCCCCCTGACAAACAAAATGTGGCCAAAAGAGAATTGCACACCATGAAGTTGTTAAATTTCCCTTGGACTCTGTATTTCAGATTCCTCAGGAAGGAGTTGTTAGTCAGGATATGTCGGCATGCTGTGTGATAGAAGCCATGAGGAGAAGGGAGAAGAGGGATTCTCTTCTCTCTGCATGCACACACACACACACACACACACACACACACACACACACACACACACACACACACACACACACACACACACACACACACACACACACACACAATTCATCTCTCTTTGCGAGAGCCAATCATCATTCTACCCATCTATAACACCATCCAACACCCCCAGGTCCTTCTCCAGAGCTACTCCACTTGGTCCCCTCCAGGCAGGGCTGGCAGTGAGGATTGTCCCTCCCCAGGGACAGGACCTGCCCTTCCCCGCCTGAACGTCCCAATTTCCAGCCTTTAAGGTCCCCCTGAAGTGCAGGATGTGGCAGGATGCTCTGCCTGGAATGTGCCCAAGGGTCAATGCCCCATTTGTGGCCATTGGGGCTGCATTGAAAGGAGTCTTGTGCTGATTTTTGTGCTGAATTGGGCGAAAACCAGCACAAATCACCAAACCCCGAACTGACAACTGCGGGTGAACAACCAGAGCTGAGCCTGGCATTTCTTCAGCTGATCCTGGGAATCTCCAGTCCTCTCTCAGACAGAGACTCCTCTCCTCTATTCCTGCTTGGAATGAAATGTGTGTGAGGTTCCTCCCTCGGGAAGGGGGTGCTTCCCATAGGTCTTCCTCAAGGTTAAGAGAAAGGGACATTCCCACGAGTGTTGTTCAGGGGAATGTCATCCAGCCCTGTATAAGAATTGTCACTTTTTGCTCTCTTTGACAGAATTATTTAATGGATTTTTAAAAATACAATTATTTAAGAAAATGGCTTTGCACAATGGCCTTGGTGTGGACAGTGGTCACAGTGGCTGTGGTTGCCTTGTGGCTGAGGGTTTCTTGATGATCATAGTAGCCATGCTTGCCACAGTGACCATAATGACCTCAGTGACCTTGGTGGCCTTGTGGCTCAGGGGATCCTGGTGGCCACTGCCAGGGCTGCAGTGGTCAAGGGGAGTCCTCGGTGGTGGAAGGGGGCCCTGGGGACGTACCCACCCGGGGGTAAAGAAGGGCATCAGGGAGACCATGTGGGGAGTGAAGGGGGTGGGGACAGCTGTAATGGAGGGTTAGGGGTGACAGGAGAGATGAGGGCCATGAGGTGACAGGAAACAGGGTGTTGAGGTGGGCACAGGGGGGTACAGGCACCAGGGAAGTCAGGGGGTCTCATAGTGGGCTTAGGGGTAAAAGGGGTTATGGGGAGTTAGGGGGTGCCATGGAAGGTGACAGGGGGTGACAGGGATTCAGGGAGTGCCATGTAGGGTCCTGGTCCACCCACGTCCAGCACACGAGGCTCATCCCCACAGCACTGGCTTTGGCGGTTTCATTGTTTGACATTGCAGGCATTTAGGGAAGTGAGGCAAAAGTTTTTGTGTAACTGGTAGTTTATCATACCACTATGAAGTCAGATACACACCTGTGAAAAAGACACTTCTGTCCCTGTCTCCTCTGAGATGTGAAGGTCTCCATGCCTCCGCCCTGTCATGGATGCCCACTGTCCACATTGGGTGTCCCCAGCACTGAGTGCCCCTGTCCGCACATTCCCACTGGATGCCCCCAGCACTGGGTATCCCTGTCCTTGTCGCCAGCTGCAGGTGTCCATGTCCCTCCACACACAGTGCATGCCCCTGTCCCCTATCCCCAGTGAGTGTCATTGTCCCCTGTGCCTTATCATGGCTGTCCCCATCACCCCAGGCTGTCCTCTGTGCTGTCACCTCACAGCCACGCGCAGCTGTATTTGCTGAAGGTCCCAGTGGAGCGGAGACTGATCCTTGTCTTCTTCCCGTTCCGCGTGACTTTGGTGACCTTGAAGGTCTCAAAGGGTGGGATCAACACCTCACGGTTGCTAGGATCGTAGGAAAAAGCCTGGATATCCACGCCGTGGCACGTGTGAACCTCGAATATGGTGTCTGTTCCGTATTTCTGGGCGATCTCTTTGCTCAGTGACGTCGATGTGAATTGACCAAAGCGGACCCTCTGGCCAGGCTGCGTCTTGAAATGAACCTCACGAACACCCCGGAAGACGTGGCGACACTGCCTGTTCTGAGCGTGCCTCAGTGTCACCACGGCATCGGTCAGCAGGAAATGCATCGTTTTGAAGTGGAAGTTGTCCCGGTATAGGAAACACTCCCAGAGCAGCAGGAAATGCAGCGTTTTGAAGTGGAAGTTGTTCCGATATTCCTGGTGGGAGCGCCCAGCCGCGCGCACAGCCGTGTTGAAGTCCTTGTAAATGTCCTTCGTTGTGTAGGCCATGAGAGCGATGGCCTGGGCTGGAGACACCAGAGGGGAGACAGGGGAGCCCCTCTTGCGCCACTCAGCCTCGGCCTTCACCCATGTCTGGGCAAAGAGAGGATTCACCTGGGACTCAAAGTAGTACAGAGACGGCAACGCCGTGGTCATGGCATGGCCACAGCCCCGATACTGGTCATCGAAGGAGTCCCGGGCCATGTCCAGGGGAACCACCTTGAGGGCCACCGTGGCCACAGTCATTGCCAGCAGTGCCACAGTGTGAGCCAGGAGGGCCATGGCGCAGAAGGGCAACCACGAGCAGTGTGGGACACTGGCAGAAAAAGAAGAACACTCTCAGGGGACATTTAGGGCACACAGGGGTACATGGGAAGGGTTCCTGCCTGAAGGGCTGAGGAGGGGAACTGGTTCCAGCTGGTGGGAAGGGGTTCCGTTTCAGCTGGAAGCTCCCTGGACACATCCCAGGATGCTGAGCTTAAAGGCTAGGCTCATACCTGGACTCCCCTCAGAACCCCAAGACAGCAATCCCACTCCCATGATCCCATGTCCCCAACACTTAGTGTCCTCCTAGAACCCCAGAAAATTATATCAAATTCTGGGGTCACACCCTGTCCCCCCAGCAGTGCCACCCTGGACCTCACTTCTGTGTCCCCCCCAGGGTAATCCCTGTGCCCAGCAGACACAGAAACTCTCTCCCTGCCCAATGTCAGCTCCTCGCAGAGTGTCACCCAGCCCAAATCCTGGAAAAAATCCCTGACATCCCTAGTGTCCCCTCAGTGCCCCACCAACCCGCAATTCCAATCCCACTCCTGTGTTTAGCCTCCTGATGTCCTCCCCAGTGCTCCCCAGCAACTCAATCCTGTTCCCACACCTCTTTAGACCTGTTGTGAACATGGGCCCTTCCAGGACTG
>NW_024356760.1:0-347 GCF_014805655.1 Passer montanus | reverse complement strand
ATGTGTTCTAACTGCTAGGAGATGGAGGGTCAGATGCTCCTAAATGTAATATTTCTTTTTTTTGCATCAGCAGATCATTTAATCATTTGTTTCTCCTTGGTTGCTTAGTATCTTGAAGTCAGTCAGTGTCTTGTACAAGCAAAGAGAGATACATCCTTGATCAGAATAGGAGAAATGTGGAACTGTGTGGGAGCTCCCACATGATGTGACAGGGAATGTGTTTGCTGAAGAGAAAATAAATAGGTACTATTAGACAAGTTCCTCTGATTGATTTAGACCAAATGGGCATTTGTCCTTGATTGTGTCTTTACAAACCAGCTTTCCTTCTCCTTCTCCTTCTCCTTCTC
>NW_024356759.1:0-347 GCF_014805655.1 Passer montanus | reverse complement strand
GCGCCGCCGCCTGGGGAGGGGGCTTCGGTCACCGGGACCCCCCCCCAGAGGGAGAGGAGACCCCCCGAAAAAAAAAATCCCAACAAAAATCCCCCCAAAAACCACCGGGACCCCCGCCCCCAAATCCCCTAAAACCCAGCCAGAGCGGGGAGACCCCCCTAAAAACCCCCACCCCAAAAAAAAACAAACCAAACCCCACCGGGGACCGGAGAGACCCCTCCCCTAAATACTAAATGAACCCCTAAAAACCCCCAAAAAAACAAAATAAAGCCCCCCAAAAAATAAAAAAAAAAAATTCCCAAAATAACCCAAGAATCACCAGGACCGCGGAGACCCCTCCCCAAAAT
>NW_024356758.1:0-347 GCF_014805655.1 Passer montanus | reverse complement strand
GGAAGAGCTCCTGGTTAGTAAAACAAATGTACTTAGTAACAATAATGGTGGTCACAAATACACTGGCAACTCTGAATGACCAAGGAAATCACAATTAGCACGAGGCACTGCTGATGGAAGAACATTCTTCTGGTCACCTCTGGTCAAGAAAGGTAAATTGAGCCTGCAACAGTCAGAGGAAGGACATGAGGATGACTGGGGAAATGGAGAATCCTCTCAAGAGTTAAACCAGACCTTGGCTTCTTTGACCCAACACGACCCAAAGCTGAGAAACAAATCTGATTTCTGATAAACACTTCAGGGTAGGAAAGGTCAGAGGTGTAAAAAGAGCTACTTAAAATAAAGTC
>NW_024356757.1:0-347 GCF_014805655.1 Passer montanus | reverse complement strand
CATTGTCCCCTGGGTGCCCGCTGTCCCCACTGGCCCCTGAGTGCCCTATGTCCCCATTGTCCTCTGGGTGCCATTGTCCCCACTGGCCCCTGGGTGCCCATTGTCCCCTGGTGCCCCACATTGTCCCCACTGTCCCCTGGGTGCCCGTTGTCCCTGCTGTCCCTGCAGTGCCCCAGGTGACATGGTGTCCGTGGGTGTCCCTGGATGTCTCTGCGGTGTCCCTGCTGTCCCCGCTGTCCCCGCGGTGTCCCCGTGCCCCGGGGTGACAACAGTGCCCTGGCTGTCCCCGTGCTGTCCCCGCGCTGTCCCTGCTGTCCTGTGCCCCGGGTGACGCGGTGCCCTGGCTG
>NW_024356756.1:0-348 GCF_014805655.1 Passer montanus | reverse complement strand
TCCCATTTCTTCCCCATTTCCCCCCATTTCTTCCCCATTTTCCCCTCAATTTTCCCTCATTTTTCCCATTTTCCCACATTTTTCCTCAAATTTCCCCAACTTTCCATCATTTTTTTCCAATTTTCCCCATTTTTCCTCTATTTTCCCAAATTTTCCCCATTTTCCCCAATTCCTCCTATTTTCCCTCATTTTTTCCCCAATTTTCCCAAATTTCCACCATTTCCCCCATTTTTCCTCAATTTTTCCCAATTATTTTCCAATTTCCTCAATTTTCCCTCATTTTCCCCCAAATTTTTCCATTTTTTCCTCAATTTACCTTCATTTTTCCCCAATTTTTCCCATTTTTCC
>NW_024356755.1:0-348 GCF_014805655.1 Passer montanus | reverse complement strand
GGATGGAAAATTTGATGGAAAAATGGATGCAAAATGGGTGGGAAAATGGGAAATAAATGGATAGTAAAAGTGATGGAAAAATGGATGGAAAATCTGATGGAAAATGGATGGAAAAATGGGAAAAATGGATAGAAAAATGGGAAAAACAAATGAAAAAATGGGAAACATTGATGGAAAAATGGATGGAAAACGGATGGGAAAATGGGAAATAAATGGATGGAAAAGCTGATGGAAAAATGGGAAAAACAAATGGAAACATGGGAAAACGGATGGAAAAAGGGTGGGAAAATGGGGAAAATGGATGGAAAATGGGAAAAATTGATGGAAAAATGGGAAAAACAAATGGAA
>NW_024356754.1:0-348 GCF_014805655.1 Passer montanus | reverse complement strand
AAATTTGGGGTCAAAACTCCCCAAAATCCCCCAATAATTCCCCCCAAATTCCCCTAAAATTCCCCCCAAATTGCCTCAAAATCTGATTTTTTACCCCAAAATCGTGACAAAAATTGGGGAGGGGGCGTCAAAAAATTGGGGGATTTGAGACCCAAAAAATTCCCAAAATCCCCCCAAAAGTTCCCCAAAATCCCCCCAAAAAACCCCAAAATTTGGGTTCAAACCTCCCCAAAATTCCCCGAAAAATTCCATTTTCCCCCTCATTTTTCCCTTTTTTTGCCCAAATTTCGCCCGATTTTCACCCAATTTTCAGGGTCCCCCCCCATTTCCGACCCCCCCCAATGCAGG
>NW_024356753.1:0-348 GCF_014805655.1 Passer montanus | reverse complement strand
CGAGCGGCCGCCGCCGCAGCCGGCCCTCGGGCAGCGGGCGCAGCCCCCGCGGCGGCGGCGCTCGCTGAGGGCGGCGTGAGGGGAGGGGGGGGCGTGAGGGGGGGGCGTTTGCGCGGGAAAGCCGCCGGCCACACCCCCACACGCACACACACTCTCCACTGCGCCGCCCGGCTGCTGTCCCGCCCCTCTCCCGTCCATCAAGCGGATGGCAGCCAATCAGAGCGCTGCCCGCCCGGCCGGTGCTGCTTCAGCGGCCAATCAGCGGGGGGAGTGGGCGGGGCGGCGGTGTCCGGGCAACGGCGCGGCGTGCGCGGGGCGGGGCGGCGCTCGGCGGGCGGGCGGCCCTGA
>NW_024356752.1:0-348 GCF_014805655.1 Passer montanus | reverse complement strand
GTTCTGTGCCTGCTGGGACAGCCTGGGAGCGCCTTTGTGTGCGTGTGGCATGTGGACAGGCTCAGGTGGGGCTTCTCTCAATGCTCTTCCAGGCTTGGTGTTTGAAGAACTGAAGGCTTTCTTTGGTCTTTGTTCTGTTTGATGCTGTACCAGCAAAGCACATGTGAGTTCTATCAGTGACTTAGGTGCTGAATCAGGCTTGAACGAATTTCATCCTGGTAATACTGCTGTTGAGGAATGGATCTGGTAAATAATTTTTTATTAAATTAATGCCTTAAATTCTTACTCATATCTCTCAATTACAGTCCTCATTTAGCATGGGGAAAATGTGATGCATGTTTTTGTGAT
>NW_024356751.1:0-348 GCF_014805655.1 Passer montanus | reverse complement strand
GCCAGAGCCTCCCAGGGACCCAAAAATTGTCAAAATATCCCCAAAGATTTTCCCAAAAAATTCCCAAAAATATTAAAGGAATATCCCAAAAATCCTCATTTTCAAATTTCCTCAAAATCCCCAGAAACTGCCCTGAAAATGGCCCCAAAAACTCCCCCGGGACCCCCAAAATCCACCCAAATTCCATCAAAACTCCTCCAGGACCCCCCAAATTCCACCCAGGAGCCCCAAACTCCACCCAAGATCCCCCAAAATCCCTCCCTAAAATTGTTTCAGGACCCCCAAAATCTCTCCAGGACCCCCAAACCCCACCCAGGACCCCCAAAAATCCCCCCCGGGACCCCCAAA
>NW_024356750.1:0-13972 GCF_014805655.1 Passer montanus | reverse complement strand
GGGCACACCTGGGCACACCTGGGGGGGATGGGAACACACCTGGGACACACCTGGGGAGGAAGGGACACACCTGGGGAGGAAGGGACTCACCTGAGACTCACCTGGGGACACCTGGAACACATCTGAGAGACACTTGGGGTGATGGAAAGACACCTGAGGACACACCTGAGACACACCTGGGGAGGAGAAAACACACCTGGGACACACCTGGGGTGATGGAAAGACACCTGAGGACACACCTGAGACACACCTGGGGAGGAGAAAACACACCTGGGACACACCTGGGGTGATGGAAAGACACCTGAGGACACACCTGAGACACACCTGGGGAGGAGAAAACACACCTGGGACACACCTGGGGTGATGGAAAGACACCTGAGGACACACCTGAGACACACCTGGGGAGGAGAAAACACACCTGGGACACACCTGGGGTGATGGAAAGACACCTGAGGACACACCTGGAACACACCTGGGGAGGAAGAGACTCACCTGGGACACACCTGGGAAGGGGAAAACACACCTGGGACACCTGAGACACACCTGGGACACCTGAGACACACCTGGGGACACCTGGGAAGGAGAAAACACACCTGGGGACACACCTCAGCAGGAAGGGACACACCTGGGACACACCTGGGGAGGAAGGGACTCACCTGAGATTCACCTGGGGACACCTGGAACACATCTGAGAGACATTTGGGGTGATGGAAAGACACCTGAGACACACCTGGGGTGATGCCCATCCTCCCCCCTCACCTGCCGCTCTCCCCGGCAGCTCCCGCGATGCACCCGGAGGCTCCGCCCACCCCGTGACGTCACCCCGGAGGCTCCGCCCACCTGGGGGCGCCGCCATGTCCGGCCCGGCCACGCCCCCTGACGTCACCGCCCCCTCGAGCCCCGCCCCCGACTCACCTGGTGATGTCATGGGTCCCTCGAGCCCCGCCCACCGCTCACCTGGAGCCGATCCTGGCTCACCTGGTGACGTCACCGCCCCCTCAAACCCCGCCCCCGTCTCACCTGGTGACGTCATGGGTCCCTCAAGCCCCGCCCACCACTCACCTGGTGACGTCACCGCCCGTTTAACCGCACTTGGCCCCGCCCAGCACTTACCTGGTGACGTCATGGATCCCTCAAGCCCCGCCCCTGACACACCTGCTGACGTCACCGCCCCTTCAGACACACCTGGCCCCGCCCACAGCTCACCTGGTGACGTCATGGATCCCTCAAGCCCCGCCCCTGACACACCTGCTGACGTCACCGCCCCTTCAGACACACCTGGCCCCGCCCACAGCTCACCTGGTGACGTCATTGTCCCCTCCAGCACACCTGGAGACACCCAGGACTCACCTGGTGATGTCACCGCCCCCTCAACCGAGATACACCTGGGACACACCTGGGCACACCTGGGGAGGAGAAAACACACCTGAGACACACCTGGGCAGGAAGGGACACACCTGGGACACACCTGGGGAGGAAGGGACTCACCTGAGATTCACCTGGGGACACCTGGAACACATCTGAGAGACATTTGGGGTGATGGAAAGACACCTGAGACACACCTGGGGTGATGGGAACACACCTGAGGACACACCTGAGACACACCTGGGGAGGAGAAAACACACCTGGGGACACCTGGGACACACCTGGGCAGGAAGGGACACACCTGGGGACACCTGAGACACACCTGAGCAGGAAGGTGACCCACCTGTCCCCACCTGCGCAGGTGAGCGGCCGTACCTGTGCGCGGAGTGCGGGAAGAGCTTCGGGCGCTCCTCGTCGCTCGCCTGCCACCAGCGCATCCACGGCACACCTGGGCACACCTGGGGACACACCTGGGACACACCTGGGACACACCTGGGACACACCTGGGACACACCTGGGACACACCTGGGGACACCTGGGGTGATGGAAAGACACCTGAGGACACACCTGAGGCACACCTGGGGAGGAGAAAACACACCTGAGACACACCTGGGTGGGATGGGACACACCTGAGCAGGAAGGGACACACCTGGAGGGAATGGTCAGTCACCTGTGACTCACCTGTGTTTAATTTTTGGGGATTTTTTTTTAATTATTCTTTGGAATTTTATTTTTATTTTTGGGGGATTTTTTTGTAATTTTTGGGGATTTTTCCGTGGCTATTTCGCGTCCCTTTCTCACTGAGCCCCCTCCCGTGCCGGCAGGCGAGCGGCCCTTCCTGTGCCCGCAGTGCGGCCGCACCTTCGGCGACCCCTCGAGCTTCCGGCGGCACCAGCGCGCGCACCAGGGCGTGAAGCCCTACGGCTGCGGCGACTGCGGCAAGGCCTTCCGGCAGCCGGCCGACCTGGCCGTGCACCGGCGCACGCACACCGGCGAGCGGCCCTGGCGCTGCGGCGACTGCGGCAAGGCCTTCGTGGCCTCCTGGGACCTGAAGCGGCACCGCCTGACGCACTCGGGCGAGCGGCCCTGGCGCTGCGGCGACTGCGGCAAGGGCTTCGGGGAGCGGGCGGCGCTGGGCAAGCACCGGCGCACGCACTCCGGGGAGCGGCCCTTCGCCTGCGCCGCCTGCGGCAAGGGCTTCGGGGGCCTCTCGGGGCTCAGGAAGCACGAGAGGACGCACGGCAGGGAGGGGGGGGGCAACATGGCCGACGGCAGTATGGCGGCTGCCGGGGGGAGCAATATGGCTGCCAGCACCAAAATGGCCGACGGCAGTACGGCGGCCGTTGGGGGAAACAATATGGCCGACACCAATATGGCGGCCGTTGGGGGGAGCAAGATGGCCGACACCAATATGGCGGCTGTTGGGGGAAACAATATGGCCGGCACTAATATGGCGGCCATTGGGGGGAGCAATATGGCTGCCAGCACCAATATGGCCGACGGCAATATGGCGGCTGTTGGGGGCAGCAAGATGGCTGCCAGCACTAACATGGCCGACACCAATATGGCGGCCGTTGGGGGAAACAATATGGCTGCCAGCACCAATATGGCCGACAGCAATATGGCGGCCATTGAGGGAAACAATATGGCCGGCACCAATATGGCTGATGCCAATATGGCTGCCGTTGAGAAAAGCAATATGGCTTCCGGCACTAATATGGCTGCCAGCACCAATATGGCCAATGCCAATATGGCTGACATTGGGAAAAAGAACATGGCGGGTGGTAATATGGCTGCCGTTGGGGGGAGCAATATGGCCGCAGTTCTGGAAAACAAAATGGCCGACACAAATATGGCCGCCACCAACGTGGCAGCCATGTTGGAAAACAAAATGGCCGACACCGACATGGCTGCCGAATCCAAGATGGCCGCCGGAACCAACATGGCCGCCGGATCCAAGATGGCGTCGGGGCTCCGCCCCTTTCCCTGCCCCCTCTGTGGGCGGAGCTTCGCCTCGGGGGCGGGGCTGAGGCGGCACCAGCGACGTCACAGCCCCGCCCCCTTCAGCACTTCATAGGCCCCGCCCCCAGCGCGGGTGGGCGGGGCTTGTTTGGGTGGGCGGGGCTTGTTTGGGGCGTGGTCGGGCTGGCCACTCCCCCCGCGCGGGTCAATAAACGCTGAGTCAGCAACGGCGGCTGCGGCTGAGTGGGGGAGGGGGGCCCGGAATCCCCCAAAATGGACCCAAAAAATCCCCAAAATATCCCAAAAATCCCCGAAATTCCAAAATAGCCAAAAATGGACCCGAAATCCTCCAAAATGGACCCAAAAATTCCACAAAATATCCCAAAAATCCCTGAAAATCCAGAATACCCAAAATGGACCCAAAATGGCCCCCAAAAAATCCCCAAAAATCCCTGAGATTCCAAAATAGCCAAAAATGGACCTGAAATGCCCCAAAATGGACCCAAAATGGCCCCCAAAAAATCCCCAAAAATCCCTGAGATTCCAAAATAGCCAAAAATGGACCTGAAATGCCCCAAAATGGACCCAAAATGGCCCCCAAAAAATCCCCAAAAATCCCTGAGATTCCAAAATAGCCAAAAATGGACCTGAAATGCCCCAAAATGGACCCAAAATGGCCCCCAAAAAATCCCCAAAAATCCCTGAGATTCCAAAATAGCCAAAAATGGACCCGAAATCCTCCAAAATGGACCCAAAAATTCCACAAAATATCCCAAAAATCCCTGAAAATCCAGAATACCCAAAATGGACCCAAAATGCCCCAAAATGGACCCAAAATGGCCCCCAAAAAATCCCCAAAAATCCCTGAGATTCCAAAATAGCCAAAAATGGACCTGAAATGCCCCAAAATGGACCCAAAAAATCCTGTAAAATCCCTAAAAATCCCTGGAATTCCAAAATAGCCCAAAATGGCCCCAAAATTCATCAAAATCCCCCAAAAATGGCCCCAAAAAATCCCGGAAAATCCCCAAAAATCCCTGGAATTCCAAAATAGCCCAAAATGGGCCCAAAATCCTCCAAAATGGACCCAAAAATTCCACAAAATATCCCAAAAATCCCTGAGATTCCACAATATCCAAAAATGGCCCCAGAATTCATCAAAATTTCCCAAAATGGCCCCAAAAAATCCCGAAAAATCCCCAAAAATCCCTGGAATTCCAAAATAGCCAAAAATGGACCCGAAATCCCCCAAAATGGCCCCGAAAATTCCACAAAAAATCCCAAAAAAATCTCTGAAATTCGAAAATTTCCCCAAAATGCATCAAAAGTCCCCAAAATGGCCCCAAAAATATTAAAAAAAATTAAAAAAAAATCCCTGGAATTCCAGAATATCCAAAAATGGCCCCAAAAATCCTTGAAATTCCAAAATAGCCCAAAAATGGCCCAAAAATATCCCAAAAAATCCATTAAATTCTAAAATATCCCATAATGGCCCCAAAATGCATCAAAATATCCCAAAAATGACCCCAAAAATATTCAAAAAATTCCCTAAAATTCCAAAATAGCCAAAAATGGCCTCAAAATTCCCCAAAATGGCCCCAAAAATATTTTTAAAAATCAACAAAAATTCCCTGAAATGCCAAAATGTCCCAAAAATGGCCGTAAAATTCCCCAAAAATATTCCAACGAAATCCCTAAAATTCCAAAATATCCCAAAATGGCCCCAAAATTCATGAAAATTTCATCAAAATTTCCCAAAATGGCCCCAAAAAATCCCGAAAAATCCCCAAAAATCCCTGGAATTCCAAAATAGCCAAAAATGGACCTGAAATGCCCCAAAATGGACCCAAAAAAATCCCAAAAATCTCCCAAAAATCTCTGAAATTCCAAAATAGCCAAAAATGGACCCGAAATGCCCCAAAATGCCCCCAAAAAATCCTGTAAAATCCCTAAAAATCCCTGAAATTCCAAAATAGCCAAAAATGGCCCCAAAATTCAGCAAAATCCCCCAAAATGGCCCCAAAAAATCCCGAAAAATCCCTGGAATTCCAAAATAGCGAAAAATGGACCCAAAATCCCCCAAAATGGCCCCAAAATTCATGAAAATTCCCCAAAAATGGCCCCAAAATGGCCCCAAAAAATCCCGAAAAATCCCTGGAATTCCAAAATAGCGAAAAATGGACCCAAAATCCCCCAAAATGGGCCCAAAAAATCCTGAAAATATCCCAAAAATCCCTGAAATTCCAAAATATCCCAAAAATGGCCCCAAAATTTATGAAAATATCCCAAAATGGCCCCAAGAATTTTTTAAAAATTCCAAAATATCCCAAAAATTGTCCCAAAAAAATCCCAAAATTCATCAAAATTCTCTAAAATGGCCCCAAAAATATTTTAAAAAATCAAAAAAATTCCCTGAAATGTCAAAATATCCGAAAAATGACCCCCAAATTATTCCAAAAAATCCCTAAAATTCCAAAATATCAAAAAATGGTCCCAAAATTCATCAACATTCCCCAAATGGCCCCAAAATCTCCCCAAAAAAATCCCTGAGATTCCACAATATCCGAAAATGGCCTCAAAAGTCTCCAAAATGGCCCCAAAGATATAAAAAAATTCCAAAATATCCCAAATATGGCCCCAAAATTTATCAAAATTCTCCAAAATTTGCCGCAGAACTACCAAAAAAATCAGAGGAATTCCAAAGTGTCCCAAAAATTTCCCAAAATTCATCAAAATTCCCCAAAAATGGCCCCAAAAATCCCCCCAAACAACCCCAAGGTTCCCAAAATTTCCTAAATAGTCCCAAAATCGCCTAAAATATCCCCAAAATTCCCCCAAATGTCTCAAAAACCTGGAAAAAAATCCCCAAAATTTTCCAAATAGCCCCAAAATCCCCAAAATATTCCCAAAATTCCCGGAAATTCATGAAATAACCCCAAAATATCTTCAAAATAGCCCCAAAATTAAAAAAAAAAATCCCCCAAAGTTCCCAAAATTCCCCTAAAATTCCAAAATATCCCAAAATGGCCCCAAAATTCATGAAAATTCCCCAAAAATGGCCCCAAAATGGCCCCAAAATTCCCAAAAATATTGAAAAGAATTCCTAAAATTCCAAAATATCCCAAAATGGCTCCAAAATGCCCGAAAAATATCCCAAAAATGGCCCCCAAAATCCCCTAAAATGGCCCCAAAATTCCCCCAAAATATCCCCAAAGTTCCCAAAATTTCCCAAAAGAACCCCGAAATCTCCTAAAACATCCCCAAAATTGCCCAAAACAGCCCCAAAATTCCCCCAAATTTCTCAAAAACCTGGAAAAAAATCCCCAAAATTTTCCAAATAGCCCCAAAATCCCCAAAATATTCCCAAAATTCCCGGAAATTCATGAAATAACCCCAAAATATCTTCAAAATAGCCCCAAAATTCCAAAAAAAAATCCCCCAAAGTTCCCAAAATTCCCAAAATTTCCCCCAAAATCTCCTCAGGAGCATCCGGGACCCCCCAAAATCACTGAAATTGCCCCAAAATGCCCCAAAAATCTCCAGGGTGGGACATGAGACCCCTAAAAAATCCCCAAATTCCTGAAAAAATTCCAAAATCTCCCCCCAAAAAAATCCCAAAATCCACCCAGGACGCCCCAAAATCTCCCAAATACCAAAAAAAACCCCAAAATCTCCAAAAAAATCCCAAATCTCCCCCAAAAAAATCCCAAAATCTGCCTAAAATTCCCCTCGGGACTCCCCAAAATCCCCCCAAAAATTGGGAATTCCTGAGAACCCCAAAATATCCAAAAATCTCCCCAAAAATCCTGGAAATTTTGCCCAAAAAACCCCAAAATTCCCTCAATCCCCCCCAAAATCTCCCTCAAGACTCCCAAAAATTCCCCCAAAAATCCTGAGGGGCCCAAAATCCTCAAAATTCCACCCAAAAAATGCCCAAAAATTCCCCCTAAAATCCCCTAAAAATCCCAAATTTCCCCTTGGGAGAAAGAGACCCCAAAATCCCCGAAATTTCCCCCAAAATCCTCTCAAATCCACCCAAAAATCCCCCAAATCCCCCTCGGGATTCCCCAAAAATTCCCCAAAAGAAGCAAAATCTCCCCCAAAATCCCAAAATCGCCCCAAACCTCCTAAAAAACCCAAAATTTTGAAATTCCCTCCACTCATCCCCCCCGAAAAAAACCCAAATTCTCCCCGAGCACCCCGAAAAAATCCAAAATTGAAAAAACTCCCCCCAAAAAACCTCCAAGGCCTGCAAAAAAAAATGTTAAAACCCCAAAATCCCCCTTTTTTGTCTTTTTGGGGTTTTTTTGGGTGGTATTTTGGGATTTTTGTGGTTTTTTTCAGGTTTTTTGGGTTTTTTGGGTGGGATTTGGGGATTTTTGTATTTTTTGGGTATTTTTTGGGGGTTGATTTTGGGATTTTTGTGGGTTGTTTTTGGGTGTTTTTTTTGGGGTGGGATTTTGGGATTTTTGTATTTTTTGGGACTGAATTTGGGATTTTTGGGGGAAATTTGAGCAATTTTGGGTCCTAGGACACTCAAAGGGGGCGGAGTTTCCCCTTTGGGACCCCCAAAAATGGGTTCAGGACCCCCAAAAATGGGTTTGGGAGCCCCAAAAATGGGGTCAGGAGCCCCAGAAACCCCCCAGGGACCCCCAAAAATGGGTTCAGGACCCCCAAAAATGGGTTTAGGACCCCAAAAACGGGCTCAGGACCCCCAATAATGGGTTTAGGAACCCCAAAAATGGGTTTGGGAGCCCCAAAAATGGGTTCAAGACCCCCAAAAACCAGGTCAGGACGCCCAAATATGGGTCTGGGACCCCCAAAAACGGAATCAGGAGCCCCAAAAACCTCCCAGGGACCCCCAAAAATGGGTTTGGAACCCCCAAAAATCCCCCAAACCCCAAAAATTCTGCCAAAATTCTCCCAGAATTCTCCCAAAATTTCCCCCAAAATTCCCAAAAATTCCCCAAAATCCCCCAAATTTCCCCAAAATAAAAAAAATCCCCCAAAACCCAAAAAAATTCCCCAAAAATTCTCCCAAAATTGCCCAAATTCCCCCGAAATTCCCAAAAATGCCCCAAAAATTCCCCAAATTTTCCCAGAATTCCCAAAATTCCCCAAAATCCCCCAAATTCCCAAAAAAATCCCCAAAAATTTCCCCCAAATTCCCCAAAAATCCCCAAAAATCCCCCGAAATTTCCAAAAATTTGCCAAAATTCCCCTGAAATTCCCCAAAATTGCCCAAAATGCCTCAAAAATTCCCCCAAAATGCCCCAAAATTCCCAAAATTTTCCCCAAAAATCCCCAAATTTTCCCAAAATTCCCCAAATTTTCCGAAAATCCCCCAAATTTTCCCCGAATTCGGGGGCAGGTGGAGGAGATCCGCGGCTGCATCGAGAAGCTCTCGGAGGACGTGGAGCAGGTGAAGAAGCAGCACAGCGCCATCCTGGCCGCCCCCAACCCCGATGAGAGTGAGTTTAATTAATTAATTAGCTAATTAATTAATTAATGGGATCGTTAATGGGGTTGTTAATGGGGTTATTGGGTTATTAATGGGGTTTTTTGGGTCATTAATGGGGTTTTTGGGTGATTAATGAGCGGCACAGCGCCACCCTGGCCGCCCCCAACCCCGACGAGAGTGAGCCAATTAACTAATTAATTAATTAATTTAAAAAGTGTTAATTTATGGGGTCATTAATGGGGTTATTGGGTCATTAATGGGGTTATTGGGTGATTAATGAGCGGCACAGCGCCATCCTGGCCGCCCCCAACCCCGACGAGAGTGAGTTTAATTAATTAATTAGCTAATTAATTAATGGAATCATTAATGGGGGCATTAATGGAGTTATTAATGGGGTTATTGGGTCATTAATGGGGTTTTTTGGGTTATTAATGGGGTAATCAGGCCATTAATGAGCGGCACAGCGCCACCTTGGCTGCCCCCAACCCCAATGAAAGTGAGTTTTAATTAATTAATTAACCAATTAATTAATTGGGTCTTTATTATTTGGGTCGTTAATGGGGTTATTGGGTCATTAATGGGATTTTCTGGGTAATTAATGCTGTAATTGGGTCATTAAGAAGGGGCACATCGCCATCCTGGCCGCCCCCAACCCTGATGAAAGTGAGCTAATTAACTAATTAACTAATTAATCAATCAGTGGGATCGTTGATTGGGTCATTAATGGGGTCATTAATGGGGTTAATGGGTAATTAATGGGATTTTTTGGGTCATTAATGGGGTTATTGGGTGATTAATGATTGGGGTTATTGGGTGATTAATGGCCGCCCCCAACCCCGATGAAAGTGAGATTTAATTAATTAATTAACTAATTAATTATTATTGGGGTCATTAATGGGGTTATTGGGTAATTAACGGGGTAATTGGGTGATTAGTGAGCGGCACGGCGCCATCAGTGCCATTGGTCAGTGACTGGTCAGTCACTGGTCACTCGTGGTCACTGGTGGTCACTCCTGGTCACTTGTGGTCACTCATAGTTACTTGTGTTCACTTGTGGTCACTCATGGTCACTCGTGGTCACTGGTGGTCACTGGTGGATGCATGTGGTCACTCGTGGTCACCGGTGGTCACTCGCAGTCACTGGCGGTCACTGGTGGTCACTGGTGGTCACCAGTGGTCACTCGTGGTCACTTGTGGACACTGCTGGTCACTCGTGGTCACTTGTGGTCACTCGTGGTCACTGGTGGTCACTCATGGTAACTCGTGGTCACTCATGGTCACTCGCGGTCACTCGTGGTCACCAGTGGTCACTCGTGGTCACTCCTGGTCACTCGTGGTCACTCCTGGTCACTCGCGGTCACTCGTGGTCACTCGCGGTCACTCCTGGTCACTCGCGGTCACTCGTGGTCACTCGCGGTCACTCGCGGTCACTCGTGGTCACTCGCGGTCACTCCGGTCCCCGCAGAGACCAAGCAGGAGCTGGAGGACCTGACGGCCGACATCAAGAAGACGGCGAACAAAGTGCGCTCCAAATTGAAAGGTGACCCCTCCCCCCCCCGGGTGACCCCTCCCCCCCGAGTGACCACCGAGTGACCACCGAGTGACCGCTGGGTGGACGCTGAGTGACCGCTGAGTGACCGCTGTCCGGCCGCAGCCATCGAGCAGAGCATCGAGCAGGAGGAGGGGATGAACAGCTCCTCGGCCGACCTGCGCATCCGCAAGACGCAGGTGGGGCCTTCATCATCCTCATCATCGTCATCGTCGTCGTCTTCATCGTCGTCATCATCATTGTCATTAATTTAATTGGCTCCATTTTCATCATCATCGTCATCATCATTGTCATTAATTTAATTGGCTTCATCTTCATCATCGTCATCGTAATTAATTTCATTGGCTTCATCTTCATCGTCATCGTTATTGTTATTGTCATGGATTCATCTTCATCCTCATCATCTTCGTCATCGTCGTCATCTTCATCGTCGTCATCATCATTGTCATTAATTTAATTGGCTTCATCTTCATCATCATCGTTATTGTTATTGTCATGGATTCATCTTCATCCTCATCCTCATCATCATCGTCATCATCTTCATCATCGTCATCATCATTGTCATTAATTTAATTGGCTCCGTCTTCATCATCATCGTCGTCATCGTCATCGGTTTTATCTTCAGCGTTGTCATTGGCTTGGTCTTCATCATCATCATCATCATCTTCATCATCATCATCTTCATCATTGTCATCATCATTGTCATTAATTTAATTGGCTCCATCTTCATCATCGTCGTCGTCGTCGTCATCGTCGTCATTGGATTCATCTTCATCATCATCGTAATTAATTTCATTGGCTTCATCTTCATCGTCATCGTTATTGTTATTGTCATGGATTCATCCTCATCCTCATCATCATCGTCATCGTCGTCATCCTCATCGTCGTCATCATCATTGTCATTAATTTCATTGGCTTCATCTTCATCATCATCGTCGTCATCGTCGTTGGTTTTATCTTCATCGTTGTCATTGGCTTGGTCTTCATCATCATCATCATCATCGTCATCATTGTCATTAATGTCATTGGCTTCATCCTCATCGTCATCGTCATTGGTTTTATCTTCATCATCGTCATCATCATTGTCATTAATTTAATTGGCTTCATCTTCATCATCGTCATCATCATCATTGTCATGGATTCATCTTCATCATCGTCATCATCATCATCATTGTCATTAATTTCATTGGCTTCATCTTCATCTCCTTCATCATCGTCGTCATCATTATTAATGTCATTGGCTTCATCCTCATCATCGTCATCGTCATCTTCATCATCGTCATTGGATTCATCTTCATCATCATCATCATTGGATTAATCTTCATCATCATCATCATCATCGTCATTGTCATTGTCATGGCTTCATCCTCATCATTGTCATTGGCTTCGTCATTGGCTTCATCATCATCATCATCATCATCATCATCATCATCATCATCATCATCATCATCGTCATTGGCTTCATCTTCATCATCTTAATTAACTTCATTGGCTTCATCATCATCGTCATCATCGTCATCAACTTCATTGGTTTCATCTTCATCATCGTCATCGTCATCGTCATTGACTTCATCATCATCATCATCGTCGTCACCAGCACTGCCTTGTACGATCTCACCTGTCAGTCTCACCTGTCAATCTCACCTGGAAATCTCACCTGTCAATCATCTGTCAATTACACCCGTCAATCATCTCACATGTCAATCCCCTGTCAATCTCCCCTGTCTCACCTGTCAATCTCACCTGTCAATCCCATGTCAATCCGTGTCAATCACCTGTCAATCACCTGTCAATCCCCTGTCAATCCCATGTTAATCACCTATCAATCACCTATCAATCCCCCGCCACTCCCCTCTCACTCCCCTGTTAATCACCTGTCAATCACCTGTCAATCGCACCTGTCACTCCCCTGTCAATCCCCAGCCAATCCCCTGTCAAATTCACCTGTCAATCACCTGTAAATCCCCTATCAATCACAGGTCAAATCCGCCTGTCAATCACCTGTCTCTCACCTGCCAATCCCCTGTGTATCTCCTGTCAATCACACCTGTCAGTCTCACCTGTCTCTCACCCATCACTCCCCTGTCACTCACCCGTCACTCCCCTGTCATTTACCTGTCAGTCACCCGTCACTCCCCTGTTAATCACCTATCAATCACAGGTCAAATTCACCTGTCAATCACCTGTCAATCACCCATCAATGACATATCAATGACATATCAATCCCCTATAAATCACACCTGTCAATCACACCTGTCAATCACCTGTCAATCCCCTGTCAATCCCCTGTCAATCACCTGTCACTCCCCTGTTAATCACCTATCAATCACATATCAAATTCACCTGTCAATCACCTGTCCATCCCCTATCAATCACACCTGTCAAGCCCTGTCAATCTCACCTGTCACTCCCCAGTCAATCTCACCTGTCAATCCCCTGTCAATCACCTGTCAACCCCCTGTCAATCATCCATCAATCACCTGTCAGTCCCATGTCACTCACCCGTCACTCCCCGTCAATCCCCTGTCAATCCCCTCTCAATCCCCTGTCAATCACCCGTCACTGCCCTGTTAATCCCCTATCAATCACATGTCAATCACACCTGTCAATCACACCTGTCAATCACCCGTCAATCCCCCAGCACTCGACGCTGTCCCGCAAGTTCGTGGAGGTGATGACGGAGTACAACGCGACGCAGTCCAAGTACCGGGACCGCTGCAAGGACCGGATCCAGAGGCAGCTCGAGATCAGTGAGGGTCACTCAGGGGTCACTCAGGGGTCACTGGGGTCACTCAGGGGTCACTCAGTGGTCACTCAGGGGTCAGCGGTCAGTACAACGCGACGCAGTCCAAGTACCGGGACCGCTGCAAGGACCGGATCCAGAGGCAGCTCGAGATCAGTGAGGGTCACTCGGGGGTCACTCGGGGGTCACTCTGGGGTCACTCAGGGGTCATTGGTGACTCAGGGGTCACTCAGGGTCACTCAGGGTCACTGGGAGTCATTGGTCACTCATGGGAGTGGTCAGCGCCCGCTGACCGCTGCAAGGACAGGATCCAGAGACAGCTCGAGATCAGTGAGGGTCACTCGGGGGTCACTCGGGGGTCACTCTGGGGTCACTCAGGGGTCATTGGTGACTCAGGGGTCACTCAGGGTCACTCAGGGTCACTGGGAGTCATTGGTCACTCATGGGAGTGGTCAGTGCCCGCTGACCACTGCAAGGACAGGATCCAGAGACAGCTCGAGATCAGTGAGGGTCACTCTGCGGTCACTCTGGGGTCACTCAGGGGTCATTGGTGACTCAGGGGTCACTCAGGGTCACTCAGGGTCACTGGGAGTCATTGGTCACTCATGGGAGTGGTCAGTGCCCACTGACCGCTGCAAGGACCGCATCCAGCGGCAGCTCGAGATCAGTAAGGGTCACTCAGGGTCACTCTGGGGTCACTGGGGTCACTCAGGGGTCACTCAGGGGTCACTCAGGGGTCACTCAGGGGTCACTCAGGGGTCAGCGGTCATTGGTCACTCAGGGGTCACAGGAGTCAGTGGTCAGTGTGGAGGGGCTGACTCATGGGAGTGGTCACTCTAGAGGTCAAGGGGTCACTCTGGGGGTCAGCGGTCAGTGGGGAGGTCAGTGGTCA
>NW_024356749.1:0-348 GCF_014805655.1 Passer montanus | reverse complement strand
TCTGGAACGTTCCGCCCACCTCGGCGATGGGGGGGAAAACACTGGGGAAAAAAATGGGAAAACCACCAGGAAATGGGGAGAAACACCTGGAGAAAAATGGGAAAAACATCAGGAAAAGGGGGAAAATGGGGGAAAAATCAGGAAAAAGAAAGAACAACAGGAAAAACAACGGGAAAATGGGAAAAAACACCAGAAAAAGGGCGGAAAACTCCAGGAAACAGGAGATAAACAACCGGAAAAAGGAAAAACAATGGGAAAAAACACCAGGAAAAGGAGAAAAGACAACCAGAAAATGGGAAAAAAACAGGAAAAAACAGGAAAAACAATGGGAAAAACAACTGGAAACGG
>NW_024356748.1:0-348 GCF_014805655.1 Passer montanus | reverse complement strand
ATGAAGAGAGTACAGGAGACTTAATGTTCCCAGAATGCAAACTGACTCCTGCCTGTTGTGGTATGGATAGAGAATTAGTGATGGCACTAATTCTCCTTATTTTCCAGTAAGTTGCCTGAAACCAGTGCTTATGACACCTGTCTGAAAAAGGAAGGATTGCAGTGGTAGTGGCAATTTCGTGTGGACTGGAGTTTGACTGTCTCTTTGATTCTCTTGAGCAGAGGGGAATGTTCCTATGCACTTTTGAATATAGAAGTGCTGAGAGAATGTACCAAATACGGGCTATCCTAACAATTAAATTTGTTAGTCACGTACTGAAGGCTGGTAGAAGATCTAATAACAAAACAT
>NW_024356747.1:0-348 GCF_014805655.1 Passer montanus | reverse complement strand
GGATGCAGATTTTGGGAGTGGGATTGTTGTTTTTTTGGTTTGGGTTCTCGTTTTTCATTTGAATTTGAATTTTTTGGGGCTCCTGGCTCTGCTGCAGGTTCGAAGCATTTGAGGATGTTGCACTGCTCATGGATTTTTGGATTTTTTCCTTCTGGATTGCTGTGCCAGCATCAAAAATCAAATTTTCCCTCCTTCCCAGAGGCTGCTCAAAGCCAAAGAGGGGAGGCAGAGGAGAAGGGGCTGCAGGAATCCCAGGAATTGCAGGAATTTGGGGAATTTGGGGAATTTCGGGAATTTCGGGAGTCTCCGAGCTCCTCATCCTGGAGAAAAGGGCATTTCTGGAACCAA
>NW_024356746.1:0-348 GCF_014805655.1 Passer montanus | reverse complement strand
TTTTTTTCCCGTTTTTCCAGCGAGGCTGAGTTCCGGAAGGCTCTGGAATGTGGGAGCCCCGATTACATCATCGTGCTCCGCCCCTCCCAAGGTGCGACCCGAAATTTGGGAAAAACGACCCCAAAATTCCAAAATTTGGGTGGAAGAAATGAAGCGTTGGGGGACAAAATCCAAAATTTTGGGATAAAAAGGAAAAAAATCCAAAAATTTGTGCAAAAAAAAAAGAAAAAAATCAAAATTTTTGGGAAAAAAAGACCAAAATCCCAAAATTTGGGAGGAAATCCCAAAATTTGGGGGGAAACCCCAAAATCTGGGGAAAGAGACACAAAAAATTCTCAAAATCTGGGT
>NW_024356745.1:0-348 GCF_014805655.1 Passer montanus | reverse complement strand
GCAGTGTCTGAAAATAAACTGCACGCTACTTCTCTCCCTGGTTCACTCTCTGAAACAAGTCTTAAAGGTGCAAAACTCATTATTCAGCATAAACAGAAGAGAGAATTGGGGATAGAAACATCATACAGTCAACCCAGGACAGCCAGAAAGCTTTAACACAGATTCTAACGCATTGAATTCTTTGCCTTCGAGGCTGATGCATTCGTGCAATAAACAACCTCATAAACACCAACAACTGCTCATGTCTCTTTGAAGACCCTAAACAGTAAAAGAACCTTGACAGATCTCCGTGGTAACACGAAGGTTCTGGGAATGGCTGGAGTAGCCCAGCCTTGGGGCTCGCAGCCC
>NW_024356744.1:0-348 GCF_014805655.1 Passer montanus | reverse complement strand
ACCTCATATTCTGTTGTATTTATGCAATGAAATAATTACTTCACTATTACTATATTCTAATGAAAAAAAAATTTAATCCTTTTTTTTCCAAAGGGGACAAAAAAGTGAAGCTAGGTTTCAACACTCAGCACAGTACAGTTGAATAAGTAGAAGTTTCCATATCATGGCCAGAAACACGCTGCTGGCTCTACACACTTGCCACAATGCAGAGAGAAGCTGACCTGTGCATGTATGGAAGACGGTATTAAAACTAAAAGCATGAATTTACTCTGTATAGTTTTTTTTCTCCCCACTCTACTCTGCAGATTTTATTAATAAGATCTTCAGGACATTTTTTGAGCCCTTTTA
>NW_024356743.1:0-348 GCF_014805655.1 Passer montanus | reverse complement strand
CACTTTCACTCTCCTGTGAACATTTAAAAGTTGAATAAAGGACAGTAGCAGACGGGGAGCACAGAGCAGAGGTTGCTGTGGCATCAGCCAAGAGCACCCCGTTATCTTCGGGGATGCCCCTTAAATGCCTTTCCCCTCCCATCAGCTCTTTGCACATTCATAACCCTCATGCATATGCACAAGCTACTTTGCATATCCCAGCAGCTATTTTGCATGGCCCCTCCTCGGGGCTGCCTTTTCAGAGCGGGCCGTTTCCTGGCTTGGTTTTGGCTCCTCTTTGTCGCTTCCATTTTTTGGGTCCTGGCCCTGGCTGCCTCCCGAGGTGAGTGCTGCTGGCTGGCAGAGCTG
>NW_024356742.1:0-348 GCF_014805655.1 Passer montanus | reverse complement strand
GGGGGATTTGGGGGAAATTTGGGGGGTTTCGGGTGGGTAATTTTTGGGGGGCTCTCTCCAAAATTCGCAGGGGATCCCCGGAGCCGCCGGAGCCTTGGGACCCTCGGGACCCCCCGGACACCCCGTGAGCGACCCCGCCCCAAAATCCCAAAATTCCCTCCCCAAAATCCCCAAAATTCCCTCCCCAAATTCCCCCAAAATCTCCTTCCCAAAATTCCCCCTCCCCAAAATTTCCCAAATTTCCCCTTCCCAAATCCCAAAATCCCCTCCCCAAAATTCCCTTCCCAGAATTTTCCTCCCCAAAATCCCCAAATCCCCAAAATTTCCCTCCCCAAAATCCCCAAAATT
>NW_024356741.1:0-348 GCF_014805655.1 Passer montanus | reverse complement strand
CCCCCAATTTTGGGGTGGGATTTTGGGGTATCCCCGGATTTTGGGGTCTCCCCCGATTTTGGGGATGGATTTTGGGGTCTCCCCCAATTTTGGGGTCTCCCCGGGTTTGGGGCTGCCCTGACCCCCCGTGAACCCCAAATCCCCCATTCCCGCACCCCCCAGAGCAGATTTTGGGGTCCCCCTGGATTTTGGGGTGGGATTTGGGGTCCCCCTCAGTTTTGGGGCGGGATTTTGGGGTTCCCGCCGGGTTTTAGGGTGGGGTTTTGGGATCCCCCAGGTTTTGGGGTGGGATTTGGGGTCCCGCTGCATTTTGGGGGGTATTTTGGGGATCCCGCCAAGTTTTGGGGT
>NW_024356740.1:0-348 GCF_014805655.1 Passer montanus | reverse complement strand
AGGACTCTAGGAACTACTGACCTGTCAGCCTCAGCTCAGAATATCAGACCATGCTAGAACCTGTGATAAGGTACATGAAGGACAAGGAGGTGATTCAAGACACCAGCATAAATTCACCCGGGTCAAGCCCTTCCTGAGCAACGCAGTGGCCTTCTGTAGTAGACTGACTACATCAGTGGACCAGTGAAGTACTGTGGATGTCCTGGACTTCTGCAAAGCCCCACAACATCCTTCTCTCTAAACTGAAGAGAGATGGGTTCAGAAGGTGAGCTATTAGATGGATAAGAAAGTGGTTGTACAGTCCCATCCAGAGGCTCACGGTCAAGGGCTCAGTGTCCTGATGGACAT
>NW_024356739.1:6190-7363 GCF_014805655.1 Passer montanus | reverse complement strand
TTCCCCCAAATCCCCCAAATTTTCCCAAATCCCCTATATTTCCCCCCCAATTTCCCCCCAAATGTCCCCGAATTTCCCCAAAATTCCCCAAATTTCCCTAAATTTCCCCCAAATCCCTGTTTTTTCCCCGAATTTTCCCAAAATCCCGTTTTTTCGCCCCATTTCCAGCCCCCCCAGCTCCTGGCCCGGCTGCTCCCGGAGCTGCGGCGGCGCCTGCGGGAAAAGCGGGAACGGATCCGGGATTTCCTGCTGGGACCCCCCGAAATCACCCCAAATCACCCCGAAAACCCCCAAAACCACCCTGAAATGCCCCAAATTCACCCTGAAATGCCCCAAATTCACCCCGAAATCACCCAAAATCCACCTAAAAACACCCAAAATCCACCCAAAATCACCCAAAATCCACCTGAAATGCCCCAAAATCCACTCAAAAACCCCCAAATTCACCCTAAAATCACCCAAAATCCACTTGAAAACCCCCAAAATCCACCCAAAACCACCCAAAATCCACCTGAAATGCCTCAAAATCTGCCCAAAATCACCCAAATCCACTCCAAAATTACCCAAAATCCGCTTGAAATGACCGAAAATCCGCCCAAAATCACCAAAATTCCACCTAAAATCACCCAAAATCCACTAAAGAAACCCCAAATTCACCCTGAAAACGCCCAAAATCCACCTGAAATGTCCCAAAATCCACCTAAAATCACCCAAAATCCACCTGAAATGCCCCAAATTCACCCCAAAATCACCCAAATTCACCCCGAAAACCCCCAAATTCACCCCAAAATCACCCAAATTCACCCCGAAAACCCCCAAATTCACCCCAAAATCACCCAAATTCACCCCGAAAACCCCCAAATTCACCCCAAAATCACCCAAATTCACCCCGAAAACCCCCAAATTCACCCCAAAATCACCCAAATTCACCCCGAAAACCCCCAAATTCACCCCAAAATCACCCAAACCCAAAATCCCTGAAAATCCACCCAAAATCCCCCAAAATCCACCCAAAATCCCTGAAAATCCACCCAAAATCCCCCAAAATCCACCCAAAATCCCTGAAAATCCACCCAAAATCCCCCAAAATCCACCCAAAATCCCTGAAAATCCACCCAAAATCCCCCAAATTCCACCCAAAAACCCCCAAAATCCACCCAAAATCCCTGAAAA
>NW_024356739.1:0-5934 GCF_014805655.1 Passer montanus | reverse complement strand
CCCAAAATCACCCAAAATCCACCTGAAATGCCCCAAAATCCACTCAAAAACCCCCAAATTCACCCCGAAATCACCCAAAATCCACTTGAAAACACCCAAAATCCACCCAAAACCACCCAAAATCCACCTGAAATGCCCCAAAATCCACTCAAAAACCCCCAAATTCACCCCGAAATCACCCAAAATCCACTTGAAAACACCCAAAATCCACCCAAAACCACCCAAAATCCACCTGAAATGCCCCAAAATCCACTCAAAAACCCCCAAATTCACCCCGAAATCACCCAAAATCCACTTGAAAACACCCAAAATCCACCCAAAACCACCCAAAATCCACCTGAAATGCCCCAAAATCCACTCAAAAACCCCCAAATTCACCCCGAAATCACCCAAAATCCACTTGAAAACACCCAAAATCCACCCAAAACCACCCAAAATCCACCTGAAATGCCCCAAAATCCACTCAAAAACCCCCAAATTCACCCTAAAATCACCCAAATTCACCCCGAAAACCCCCAAATTCACCCCAAAATCACCCAAAATCCACCTGAAATGTCCCAAAATCCACCCAAAATCCCCCAAAATCCACCCAAAATCCCTGAAAATCCACCCAAAATCACCCAAATTCCACCCAAAATCCCTGAAAATCCACCCAAAATTTCCCAAAATCCACCTGAAATGTCCCAAAATCCACCCAAAATCCCCCAAAATCCACCCAAAATCCCTGAAAATCCACCCAAAATCACCCAAATTCCACCCAAAATCCCTGAAAATCCACCCAAAATTTCCCAAAATCCACCCAAAATCCCTGAAAATCCACCCAAAATCCCCCAAAATCCACCCAAAATCCCTGAAAATCCACCCAAAATCCCCCAAATTCCACCCAAAAACCCCCAAAATCCACCCAAAATCCCTGAAAACCCACCCAAAACCCCCCAATTTCCCTCCAAAATCCCCCAAATCCCCCCCCAAAACCCCGAAAAGTTTCCCAAAACCGCCCCAAACCTCCCCAAAATCCCCCAACGTTTCCTTGAGTTGCCCCCAAACCCCGAAGTTTTTCCCAAAACCGCCGGAATTGGCCCCAAATTGGCCCCAAACCTGCGGGAGCTGCTGGAGGCCGAGCGGCGGCGCGAGCGGCGCCTGCGGGACCGGCTGCACTGGCTGGGCTGCAAGTACCCCCGGGTGAGACTGGTTTGGACTGGTTTGGACTGGGAGGGGCGAACATGGGGCGAAACGGGGGGAAAACGGGCAAAAACGGCCCAAAAATGGGGAAAAACGGGGAAAAAATGGGGAAAAACGGGGAAAAATGGGGAAAAAAGGGTTAAAAATGGGGGGAAATGGGGAGCTAATTTGGGTTAAAGTTGGGTTTTGTTACTGGTTTGGACTGGTTTGTACTGGGAGGGGCGAAAATGGGGGAAAAATGGGGGAAAATGGGCAAAAACGGGGAAAAAATGGGGAAAAACGGCCCAAAAATGGGGAAAAACGGCCCAAAAATGGGGAAGAAAGGGGTAAAAATGGGGAAGAAAGGGTTAAAAAAGGGGGAAAATGGCAAAAAATGGTTAAAAATGGGGGGAAATGGGGAGCTAATTTGGGTTAAAGTTGGGTTTTGGAACTGGTGTGGACTGGTTTGTACTGGGAGGGGCGAAAATGGGGCAAAATGGGGGGAAAATGGGCAAAAACGGGGAAAAAATGGCGAAAAACGGGGGAAAATGGGGAAAAAAGGGGAAAAAATGGGCAAAAACGGCCCAAAAATGGGGAAAAAAGGGTTAAAAATGGGGAAGAAAGGGTTAAAAATGGGGGAAATCGGAGTTAAAGTTGGAGTTTGGTACTGGTTTGGACTGGTTTGGACTGGGAGGGGCGAAAATGGGGCAAAACGGGGGGAAAATGGGCAAAAACGGGGAAAAAATGGGGAAAAACGGCCCAAAAATGGGGAAAAAAGGGTTAAAAAAGGGGGGAAATTGGAGTTGGGTTTTGTTACTGGTTTGGACTGGTTTGGACTGGGAGGGGGCGTGTGATGAGGTAGCGGTGAGGCCTTGTTTGCATGTCATTTGCATATGGTCAGGGTGGGCAGGGCCTCATTTGCATGTCATTTGCATGCACGTGGTAAGGGGCGGGACTGGTCTGTCCTGGTTTATACTGGTCCATACTGGTCCATACTGGTTTCCCAGTCCATCCCAGTCCCCTCCCAGTCCCTCCCAGTTCCCTCCCAGTCCCTCCCAGTCCCTCCCAGTCCCTCCCAGCCCCTGGCCCCGCCCCCTTGCTCTCTCATGAATATTCATCAGGCTGGAGGAGCTGCAGATCCTGCTGGACACTTACCCCGCCCCCACCATCGCCGCCCACCGGCGAATCAGGTGCGAGACCACGCCCCCCTCATTAGCATAGCACAAACCCTGCCCTCATAGCCATGGCCACGCCCCTAATTAGCATAAAAGCGCTGCCTGTGCTGACATAGCCACACCCCCTCATTAGCATAAAGCTGGCATCACCCTCACTGCTGTAGCCACACCCCCTCATTTGCATATCCCACTCACCGTCCCTCATTTGCATAACCCCAGCACCACCCTCATTAGCATAAGCTGATCAGTGCCCCCCCTCATTTGCATAACTCAGACTCCCTGCCATAGCCACACCCACTCATTAGCATAACGGAAATCTCGGCTCTCTCATCAGCATAATGGCACTGGTGCAGAGCCACGCCCCCTAATTAGCATAACACCGACCAGCCCTACCCCTCATTAACATACCACACTGAAGCCCCGCCCCTCGCTGCCGCAACGATGCCTCATTAGCATATTTGCCCTCATTACCATAACCCCACCCCCTTGCCCTGACTCTCCTCATTAGCATAACCCCGCCCCTTTTCCCTTTCCAGGGCGGGGCTCTCTGAGGGGCTCCGCGCCGCCGAGGCCGAGGCCGCCATGTTGGAGGCGGAGCTTGCGGCCCTGAGGGGGCTGGGCCCGGAGTTCCGGGCGCTGGCGCTGGAATTGGGGCAGATCCGGCAGGAATTGGCCCGCAAGGGCTGGGCCCTGCGCCAGCTCCGCCCCCCGCCCCCGTGACGTCACCGCAGCTCATTAAAATACCGCCGGCACCGCCCACTGCCTCCGCCTCTGTCCTTATATGGGTGTGGGGGGGGTGATTGACAGGGAGCGGCGGGAGTGATTGACAGCTCGTAGCGCTCGTCTATTGGCTCGCAGGGTGTGATTGGCAGGCAGGACAAGCCCCCTGACCCTAAATCGGTCATGATTGACGGCTGGCAGAGTGCTCTGATTGGCTCGGAGGCTCTTGAGGGCGTGCTCAACGCCCTCTGCGTTGATTGACAGCCGAGAGCGCGTTCCTATTCGCTCACACTCCCGGAGGGCGGGGTTAACCCTCCCGCCACTGCCTTGATTGGCAGGCAGCACCGCGCTCCCATTGGCTGTCGCTTTCCCGCCTCCGCCGTGATTGACACCTATCCGCCCTCTCCCATTGGCTGCCGGAAGCTGCGCTTTGATTGACAGCACCCCTTCCTCTTTCCATTGGCTGCGCCTGAGGCGGGCTCGCCGCTGATTGGCAGCCTCCTCAGGGAGGGGGCGGGAGCAGAGGCGCAGCGATGGCGGCGGGGCCGGGAGCGGCGGGCGCCGCTCGCGTCTCCTCAGGCCGGGACCTGAACTGCGTGCCGGAGGTGGCGGGAGCGCTGGGGGCCGTGGCCAGGCAGGGGTGAGTCTCGGAACCCCCGAAACCCAAAAAAAACCCCAAAAATCCCGCTGGGAAACCCCCCAAAAACCGACCCCGAAACGCCCCTCGTGTTCCCGGGAGCGCACAAACGAGCGGCGGCATCGCCGAATTTCCTCAGGGACACCCAAATCCCCTCCAGAGACACATAAATCCCCTCAGGGATCCCCGAAATCCCCTCAGGGACCCCAAAATCCCCTCAGGGATCCCCCAGATCCCCTCAGGGATTCTCAGATCCCTTCAGGGACCCTCCGAATTTCCTCAGGGACACCCAAATCCCCTCCAGAGACACATAAATCCCCTCAGGGATCCCCGAAATCCCCTCAGGGACCTCAAAATCCCCTCAGGGATCCCCCAAATCCCCTCAGGGATTCTCAGATCCCTTCAGGGACCCTCCGAATTTCCTCAGGGACACCCAAATCCCCTCCAGAGACACATAAATCCCCTCAGGCATCCATAAATCCCCTCAAGGACCCCCAAAATCACCTCAGGGACCCCAAAAATCCCCTCAGGGATCCCCAAAATCCTCTCAGGGACCCCAAGTGTCCCTCAGGGACCCCAAATCTGTTCAGGAATCCCCAAAATCCCCTCAGAGATTCTCAGATCTCTTCAAGGACCCCAAATCCCCTCAGGGACCCCCAAAATCCCTCTCAGGGATCCCGAAAATCCTCTCAGAGACCCCAAAATCCCCTCAGGAATCCCCCAAATCTCCTCAAGGATTATCAGATCTGTTCAGGGACCCCAAAATCCCCTCAGAGACCTCCCCAAATCCCCTCAGTGACCCCAAAATCTCCTCACGGACCCCAAAATCCCCTCAGGATCCCCCAAATCCCCTCAGAAATCCCCCAAATCCCCCAAATCCCATCAGGGATACCCCAAATGCCCTCAGGGATCCCCCAGTTCCCGCCAAATTCCCCAAAATCCCTTCAGGAACCCCCAAACTCCCTCAGGGATCCCCAAAATCCCCTCAGGGATTCTCACATCTCTTCAGGGAGACCCAAATCCCCTCAGGGATCCCAAAAACTCCTTAGGAATCCCAAAATCCCCTCAGGGATTCCCAGATTCCCTCAGAGACCCCCAAAATCCCCTCAGGGATTCTCAAATCTCTTCAGGGACCCCAAATCAACTCAGGGACCCCAAATCTCCTCAGCAATCCCCAAAATTCCCCCCAAGTTTGCTCAAATCCCCTCAGGGATCCCCAAAATCCCCTCGAAATTCCCCAAAATCCTCTCAGAGACCCACAAACTCCCTCAGGGACCCCAAAATCTCCTCAGAGACCCCAAAATCCCAGGAACCCCCAAACTCCCTCAGGGATCCCCAAAATCCCCTCAGGGATTCTCACATCTCTTCAGGGAGACCCAAATCCCCTCAGGGATCCCAAAAACTCCTTAGGAATCCCAAAATCCCCTCAGGGATTCCCAGATTCCCTCAGAGACCCCCAAAATCCCCTCAGGGATTCTCAAATCTCTTCAGGGACCCCAAATCAACTCAGGGACCCCAAATCTCCTCAGCAATCCCCAAAATTCCCCCCAAGTTTGCTCAAATCCCCTCAGGGATCCCCAAAATCCCCTCGAAATTCCCCAAAATCCTCTCAGAGACCCACAAACTCCCTCAGGGACCCCAAAATCTCCTCAGAGACCCCAAAATCCCCTCAGGGATCCCCGAAATCCCCTCAGGGATCCCCGAAATCCCCCTCAGGGACCACCAGATCCCCTCAGAGACCCCAAAATCCCTTCAGGGACCCCAAAATCCCCTCAGGAACCCCAAAATCCCCTCAAAGACCCCAAAATCCCCTCAGGGACCCCAAAATCCCCTCAGAGACCCCAAAATCCCTTCAGGGACCCCAAAATCCCCTCAGGAACCCCAAAATCCCCTCAAAGACCCCAAAATCCCCTCAGGGACCCCAAAATCCCCTCAGAGACCCCAAAATCCCTTCAGGGACCCCAAAATCCCCTCAGGAACCCCAAAATCCCCTCAAAGACCCCAAAATCCCCTCAGGGACCCCAAAATCCCCTCAGAGACCCCAAAATCCCTTCAGGGACCCCAAAATCCCCTCAGGAACCCCAAAATCCCCTCAAAGACCCCAAAATCCCCTCAGGGACCCCAAAATCGTCTCA
Source organism: Passer montanus (assembly GCF_014805655.1). NCBI lineage: Eukaryota > Metazoa > Chordata > Aves > Passeriformes > Passeridae > Passer > Passer montanus. Next base: position 106 of record NW_024356739.1, on the reverse strand, counting down.
GAGACCCCAAATTTGCCCCAAATTCCCCCAAATCCTCTCAGGGATCCCCAAATTCCCTCAGGGACCCTCAAAAGCACCCCCAAAACGCCCTCCCAGTTCATCCCAG
>NW_024356738.1:0-348 GCF_014805655.1 Passer montanus | reverse complement strand
GGGGTGTGTGGGGCGGCTGGCGCCCCAGCGAGGGGCACGCCGCCGGGCTGAGGGGAGCGCTGAGGGGCAGCCCCCCCTTCCTGCCGCCGGGGACCCGGGACGCGCCGCCCCCCCTCGCCGCCGCCAGCGGCCCCGGGACGCGAACCCGCGTTGCCGGGAGCGGTACCTCTGTTGCGCACGGAGCCGAAGACGGGCAGCACCAGGTATCCGACGTGCACCAGGACCATGCTGCGGCCTTTGTGCCCCCCGGACGCGCCGGCGACTGGCGGCGGCCGCGCTCGGCCGGCACACAAAGGGGCGCGCGGCCAATGGCAGCGCGGGGGCCGCCGCCGGGACACGCCCCCCCCG
>NW_024356737.1:0-348 GCF_014805655.1 Passer montanus | reverse complement strand
GGCTGGGCCGGGCCGGGCCGTGTGGGTTTGGGGTGTGTGGGTGTGGCATGCCTGGCAGGACAGTGTGGAGCATTCTGGGGAGCTGCTCTTGTCTCACCCGTCCGTGGTTCTTGCAGAGGATCCGTCAGAGCCCAAAGCATCCAAGCGCAGCGAGAGGCCGGCTGGAGGGGCAGGGCAGCGTGGGCAGGGCACGGGGATCAGCACAGACGGGGCTGCCCCATGGCAGCTCCCCACGCGGTTCTGTGAGCTCCAGGAGGCGTTTCCCAAGGTTCATCCGGAGCTGCCAGGACTCCCAGGCGCTCTTCGAGGAGCACCGCAAGGAGCTGGAGGCGCAGCTGTCCCAGTGGC
>NW_024356736.1:0-348 GCF_014805655.1 Passer montanus | reverse complement strand
TTTTTCCAGAAAATATGACGGTGACACTTCGGTGTGGTGGGTCTGAGCTCTTGGATGGAATTGATGGAGGTTCAGCTGATTCCCTGGCCCACTACTGAATGCATAAGGGAAATCAACTGAAGTGACAAAGTAAGTTTTAACAATACCTCACTAGCCAACATGCCAGTGATGAAAATTTTCACTCAGAGAGCTCATCCCTCATCATTACAAACTGCTGTTCTGTATTTTCCCCTTAAGCTGCTCTGCACTGACATGACTGTGAGATGACTTAAGCTTTCACAAGGAATCAAAAAAATTTCTTGAACCAACGCTGCTCATGAAATGGCCACAGATATTGGTTTTATGATC
>NW_024356735.1:0-348 GCF_014805655.1 Passer montanus | reverse complement strand
TTTTTTTTTGGTGCCTGACATGGGGCAATGAAGGGTTGAGATAACAACAAATACGATTATAGCTTGCTCTCAGAGCTGTTGTGCTTGTTATCTGAGTTGCACCACGTTGTACTTTAATGCTGGTGTATGATATGACAGAATTGCTGGTTATGAAACAAATCCGTTACTTGTACTCGGCACTGCTGTCATCTTCGGACTTTGTGAGCCGTCCATTGGACACTATTCATAATGATAGCTTTTACCTTTTCTCCTCAGAGAGCCAATCCATGGGAGAAACATCTCCACTCATCTTCTTCTCCTCCAGGCTAGTTATTACAGTTCTTGCAAATTTCAAACATCCTTGGGATG
>NW_024356734.1:0-348 GCF_014805655.1 Passer montanus | reverse complement strand
TCCTGTGTCTCACCATCCTGTTAGAGAGCCCGGTGCCGCTTTCTCCTTGCGAACCCGCCTGCTCTTGTGTACAGCTCGGGCAGCCGGCAGCGCCGGGCCGGGCGGAGCGGGGCCGGGCTCTGGCAGCGGCTGCGGTGTCCCGGCGGTGCCGGAGCCCCCGAGCCCTGCAGCTCCCCGGGCCCGTCCCGCTGCCCGGCCCGTGCCGCTGGCTCTGCCCACGCGGGGGGCGCGGGAGCGGCTGAGGGGCCCGGCTGCTCGCCTCTCACCTTTCTAACTGTCATGTACATTTAAATAAAAAACGCGAAAGCCAGCGCGGCTCTGTGCTGTGTGTGCTCTGTGCTGTGTGTG
>NW_024356733.1:0-348 GCF_014805655.1 Passer montanus | reverse complement strand
CACTTGGTGATCTCCATAGAAGTCCATCTCTATCTTGTGCTGGGAGGTCCAGAAATTGCACAGCACTCTAGATGTGCTTCATCAGGGCTGAGCAGAGAAGTAGGATGACTATCCTTAATTGCTGGCAGCAGCCCAGGAGGTTGTCAGCCTTCTTTTCCTTATGGGGCATTTCTCGCTCAAGATCACCTTGCTGTCCACCAGGACCCCAAGTCTCATCTCTACAAATCTGATTTACGGGCACTGTAATGTGTCTGTTGGTGCATAGGGACATTGCTTCACAGGTGCAATATTGTGGCAGTTTCCAGCCGGGCTCTGCCCGGTGGGCTGCCTTGGCCGGGGTAGCTCAGT
>NW_024356732.1:0-348 GCF_014805655.1 Passer montanus | reverse complement strand
TGAATTTTAATATTGACAATTTTGTTTCTGAAAAAAAAAAACCCTCTAGAAGTCCCTACTTATCTGTTTGTTGTTGTGCTGCAAACTTGCTCCATCTTAGCTTCTGACTTCCAGTCACTGAATTATCGTATATTGGAGGTGAACACTCTCTCTAAAGGTATGGTTACTAAACTTCATCATTGTTCAAGATAGATGTTTCTATTCAAATATAAAATATTGCGTTCCTTATTGCTCACCAGGCGTTCTTTGATAACAACAGCTATAGGTAACAAAATATTACAGAGGAAATTGATATTCATTTGTTTTTTATAACTACTCAGTGCACAGGGGTTTTCTGCATGAATATGT
>NW_024356731.1:0-348 GCF_014805655.1 Passer montanus | reverse complement strand
CATTTTGCCCCCTCCCTCCCCAGCTCACGTCGAGGAAGCGCTGGTTGATCTCGTAGATGAGCTGCAGGTGCCGCGGCAGCAGCGACTCCAGCAGGTGCACGGGCCAGCGCTCCAGCGCCTCGGGCAGCACCGTGTGGTTCGTGTAGGCGCACGTGCGCACCGTGATGTCCCACGCCTGGGGGGGACACCGGGGGACACCCCCGGAGTGACCCCGAGCCCCCCCAGACCGGCCCCGCCACCACCGCGTACCCGGCACCCACTTTGGATCTCCCCGTTCGGCTGTGCGAGGGAGACCGGCCTGCCTCTGGGCCCCTTCCCTCCCAGGCTCTCCCTCTCTCCTCCTGCCTC
>NW_024356730.1:0-348 GCF_014805655.1 Passer montanus | reverse complement strand
TTGGATTTCATGGAATACTGAGGAGAATTCGGGATAATTTTGAGTTTGTCAGGAGTTTTATTTCCCATAAATTGAGGAATGAGCTTTTTTAAACCCAAATCCTTTCAATAGTAACTCAAACTCACCCATCTGCTTCCCATTTTCCAGCATTTCAGTGGAAAATCCACTTTTATTTCCCCGTGCCTGCAAAGTTTGTTGGATTTTTCACATTTCCAGACATCAATTAAGTCTTAATTTATAATTTTCTATTAAAATGCAGATTTTGAGGGGTTCCCAAGCCCTTGAAAAGTCCCAAAATTGAGAATTTTAACATCCAAGCTCCCAGTTTAGAGCAGGAAGCGGACCCGG
>NW_024356729.1:0-348 GCF_014805655.1 Passer montanus | reverse complement strand
CAATTCAACAGGCAAAGCAAAAGCTGTGCACAGAAGCAAAGCAAACACGGAATTCTTCCACCACTCCCCATAGGCAGGCAGGTGTTTGGCCATCCCCAGGAAAGCCGGGTCCAAGCACACCTAGTGGTGACTTGGAAAGACAAACACAGCCACTCTCAGTGTCCCCTCTGCTTCCTTCTTCTCCCTCTGCTTTATATATTGAGCATGGTGCCATATGGGATGGAGTGTCCCTTTAGTCATCTGGGGTCAGCTCTCCTATCTGCGTCCCTTCCCAGCTCCCTGGTACCCACAGCCCCCTTGCTGGTGGGTTGGGACAAGGAGCAGAAAAGACCTTGGCTCTGTGCAAGG
>NW_024356728.1:0-7628 GCF_014805655.1 Passer montanus | reverse complement strand
CAAAAACCCCAAATCCCCCAAAATCCCCTGAAAAATCCCCAAAATCCCCTGAAAAATCCCCCGAAAAATCCCCCCAAAATTCCCAAAATTCCACCCTTAAAATTCCCACAAAATTCCCTAAAAATTCCCCCAAATTCCACCCAAAATCCCAAATCCCCAAAAAATCCCCTGAAAAATCCCCAAAAATCCCCTGAAAAATCCCCAAAAAATTCCCCAAAAATCCCCAAAATTCCACCCAAAAACCCCAAATTAAAAAAAAATCCAAAAAATTCCTTAAAAATTCCCCCAATTTCCCAAAATTCCCCCAAAAATTCCCCAAATCCCAAACCCAAAAACCACCCAAATCCCAAAATAATTTCCCAAAATTCCCCTAAAAAATCTCCAATTTTTTTACCAAGAAATTAAAAAAAAAATAAAATTTCCAAAATTTCCCCTAAAAAATCCCAAAATCCGGCCCAAAAATCCCAAATCCCCCAAAATCCCCTGAAAAATGCCCCAAAAAATCCCAAAATTTCACCAAAAAAACCCCAAATTAAAAAAAATTCCACAAAATTCCCTAAAAATTTCCCCAATTTCCCAAAAATTCCCAAAATCCCAAAACAATTTTTTTCTCAATAAATCCTCAAATTTCCAAAAAAATAAAATTCCCCAAAATTTCACTAAAATGTCCCCCAAAATTCCCAAAATCCGGCCCCAAAAACCCCAAATCTCCTAAAAAATCCCCAAAATTTCCAAAAATCCCACCCAAAAACCCCAAATCAAAAAAATATTCCCTAAAAATTCCCCCAATTTCCCAAAATTTCCAAAATCCCAAATACCAAAAGAATTCCCCTAAAAAAACTCCAAAATTTTCCCCAAGAAATTCCCCCAAAAAATAAAATTCCCTAAAATTTCCCCAAAAAATTCCCAAAATCCCACCCAGAAACCCCAAATCCAAAAAAAATTGCCACAAAATTCCTTAAAAATTCCTCCAATTTCCCCAAATTCCCCCCAAAAATTCCCAGAATCCCAAATCCCAAAAGAATTCCCCCAAATTCCTCTAAAAAATCTCCAAAATTTTCCCAAGAAATTCCCAAAAAAATAAAATTCCCCAAAATTTCCCCCCAAAATTTGCCAAAATCCGGCCCCAAAACCCCCAAATCTCCTGAAAAATCCCAAAAAAATTCACCAAATCCCACCCCAAACCCCAAATAAAAAAAAAATCCCACAAAATTCCCTAAAATTTCCCCCAATTTCCCAAAATTCCCCCCAAAATTCCCAAAATAAATCGCAAAATCATTCCCCCAAAAAATCTCCAAAATTTTTCCCTGGAAATTCACTCCCCAAAAAAATCCAAAAATTCCACCCCGAAACCCCAAATCCAACAAAAATCCACAAAATTCCCTAAAAATTCCCCCAATTTCCCAAAATTCCCCCCAAAAATTCCCAAAATCCCAAAAGAATTCCCCCAAATTCCCCTAAAAAATCTCCAAAATTTTTCCTAAGAAATTGCCAAATTCCCAAAAAAAAAAATTCCCCAAAATTTCCTTAAATTTTCCCTTAAAAATTCCCAAAATTTGGCCCAAAACCCCCAAATTAAAAAAAATTCCACGAAATGCCCCTAAAATTCCCCCAAAATTCCCCAAATCCCCCTAAAATTCCCCCAAAATTCCCCAAATCCCCCTAAAATTCTCTCCAAAAAATCCCAAAATCCCCAAATCCAAAAATAAATTCCCGTAAAAAAAATCCCCCCGAATTCCCAAGGTTCCCAAAATAATCCCCAAATTCTGTCCAAAAAAACCCAAATCCCAAAAAGTTCCCCAAAATTCCCCAAAATTCCTGTGATTCCCCCCAAAAAACCCCAAATTCTGTCCAAAAATCACCAAAATTCCCCCAAATTTCCTCCAAGTTTCCCAAGATTCTCCAAAATCAAAAAAAAACCCAAAAAATCCCCAAAATATTCCCAAAATATTCCCCAAATTCCTCCCCAAAATCCCCCAGAATATTCCAAAATTTCACAAAATTAAAAAAAACCCCAAAATGTTTTAAAAATTGCCCAAAAATCACCAAAATTCCCCCCAAACTTCCCCAGAATATTGGAAAAAAATCCAAAACTATTCCCAAAATCTCCAAAAAATTCCCAAAATTCCCCAAATTCCTCCCCAAAATCCCCCAGAATATTCCAAAATTTCCAGAAAAATTTTTAAAAATCCCCAAAATATTCAAAAATTGCCCAAAAATCACCAAAATTTCCCCAAAATTCACCACAATAACAGAAAAAAACCCAAAAATATTCCCAAAAACCCCAAAATATTCCCAAAATATTCCCAAAATTCCCCAAAATTCCTCCCCAAAATCCCCCGGAATATTCCAAAATTCCACAAAATTAAAAAAAACCCCAAAATATTTTTTAAATTGCCCCAAAATCACCAAAATTCCCCCAAAAAGTTCCCCAAAATTCCCCAAAATTCCTGTGATTCCCCCCAAAAAACCCCAAATTCTGTCCAAAAATCACCAAAATTCCCCCAAATTTCCTCCAAGTTTCCCAAGATTCTCCAAAATCAAAAAAAAACCCAAAAAATCCCCAAAATATTCCCAAAATATTCCCCAAATTCCTCCCCAAAATCCCCCAGAATATTCCAAAATTTCACAAAATTAAAAAAAACCCCAAAATGTTTTAAAAATTGCCCAAAAATCACCAAAATTTCCCCAAAATTCACCACAATAACAGAAAAAAACCCAAAAAAATTCCCAAAAACCCCAAAAAAATCCCTAAAATGTTCCCAAAATTCCCCCAAAAATCCCCTGGAATATTCCAAAAGTCCACAAAATTTTAAAAAATCCCCAAAATATTCAAAAATTTTCCAAAAATCACCAAAATTCCCCCAAAATTTCCCAGAACATTGGAAAAAAATCCAAAAATACTCCCAAAATCCCCAAAATATTCCCCAAAAACCCCAAAATTCCCGAATTGGGGGTGACTCACGCGCTCCCCGGGGGGTCCGTGGGGGCCGTCGCTGCCGGAGCTTCCCTGGATTTTGGGGAGAAAAAGGGAAAAAATGGGAAAATTCCCAAAATCCACCCAAAACTCCCCCAAATCCCAAAAAAACCTCCCAAACTCCCCCCCAAATTATTCCTAAAATCCCAAAAATTCTCCCCAAAATTCCCAAATTCTCCACATAATTCCAAAATTCTCCCAAAAAATTTGCCAAAATCCGGCCCCAAAACCCCCAAATCTCCTGAAAAATCCCAAAAAAATTCACCAAATCCCACCCCAAACCCCAAATAAAAAAAAAATCCCACAAAATTCCCTAAAATTTCCCCCAATTTCCCAAAATTCCCCCCAAAATTCCCAAAATAAATCGCAAAATCATTCCCCCAAAAAATCTCCAAAATTTTTCCCTGGAAATTCACTCCCCAAAAAAATCCAAAAATTCCACCCCGAAACCCCAAATCCAACAAAAATCCACAAAATTCCCTAAAAATTCCCCCAATTTCCCAAAATTCCCCCCAAAAATTCCCAAAATCCCAAAAGAATTCCCCCAAATTCCCCTAAAAAATCTCCAAAATTTTTCCTAAGAAATTGCCAAATTCCCAAAAAAAAAAATTCCCCAAAATTTCCTTAAATTTTCCCTTAAAAATTCCCAAAATTTGGCCCAAAACCCCCAAATTAAAAAAAATTCCACGAAATGCCCCTAAAATTCCCCCAAAATTCCCCAAATCCCCCTAAAATTCCCCCAAAATTCCCCAAATCCCCCTAAAATTCTCTCCAAAAAATCCCAAAATCCCCAAATCCAAAAATAAATTCCCGTAAAAAAAATCCCCCCGAATTCCCAAGGTTCCCAAAATAATCCCCAAATTCTGTCCAAAAAACCCCAAATCCCAAAAAGTTCCCCAAAATTCCCCAAAATTCCTGTGATTCCCCCCAAAAAACCCCAAATTCTGTCCAAAAATCACCAAAATTCCCCCAAATTTCCTCCAAGTTTCCCAAGATTCTCCAAAATCAAAAAAAAACCCAAAAAATCCCCAAAATATTCCCAAAATATTCCCCAAATTCCTCCCCAAAATCCCCCAGAATATTCCAAAATTTCACAAAATTAAAAAAAACCCCAAAATGTTTTAAAAATTGCCCAAAAATCACCAAAATTCCCCCCAAACTTCCCCAGAATATTGGAAAAAAATCCAAAACTATTCCCAAAATCTCCAAAAAATTCCCAAAATTCCCAAAATTCCTCCCCAAAATCCCCCAGAATATTCCAAAATTTCCAGAAAAATTTTAAAAAATCCCCAAAATATTCAAAAATTGCCCAAAAATCACCAAAATTTCCCCCAAAATTCACCACAATAATAGAAAAAAACCAAAAAATATTCCCAAAAACCCCCAAAAAATCCCTAAAATGTTCCCAAAATTCCCCCAAAAATCCCCTGGAATATTCCAAAAGTCCACAAAATTTTAAAAAATCCCCAAAATATTCAAAAATTTTCCAAAAATCACCAAAATTCCCCCAAAATTTCCCAGAACATTGGAAAAAAATCCAAAAATACTCCCAAAATCCCCAAAATATTCCCCAAAAACCCCAAAATTCCCGAATTGGGGGTGACTCACGCGCTCCCCGGGGGGTCCGTGGGGGCCGGCGCTGCCGGAGCTTCCCTGGATTTTGGGGAGAAAAAGGGAAAAAACGGGAAAATTCCCCAAATCCACCCAAAACTCCCCCAAATCCCAAAAAACCTCCCAAAATCCCCCCCAAAATTATTCCTAAAATCCCAAAAATTCTCCCCAAAATTCCCAAATTCTCCACATAATTCCAAAATTCTCCCAAATTCTCCCCAAAATCCCCCCAAAATTCACCAAAATCCCCCAATCCTGCCCAAATTCTCCCCAAAAATTCCCAAATTTCCCCAAATTCTCCCCCCAAAATTCCCAAAATTCCCAAACTCTCCCCAAAATCCTCTCAACATACCAAAAAATCCCCAAATACTCCCAAAAATCACCCAAAAATTCCAAACTCTCCCCAAAATTCCCCAAAATGCCCAAATTCTCCCCAAAACCCCCCCAAATTCTCCCAAAATTCCCCAAATTTCCCCAAATTCTCCCCCAAACTCCTCCCAAAAATCCCCCCAAATTCCCAAATTCTCCCCAAAATTCCCCAAAATCCCGTAAAATTCCCAAATTTCCCCAAATTCTCCCTGAACTCCTCCCAAAAATCTTTTGAAGATATTTTGGGGATTTGGGGGGGGAATTTTTTGGGATTATTTTGGGGATTTGGGGGGACTTTTAGGGGAATTTTGGGGGATTTTTGGGCAATTTTAGGGAATTTTTGGGGGGGAGAATTTTGGGGATTTTTGGGGGATTTTTGGGGGAATTTTGGGTCACTCACCCGCGCTCCCTTCTCGCCGCTGCTTCCTGGGAATCCCGGAAATCCCTGAGAGCCCTGGGGGGGAAATCGGGAATTTTGGGGGGAAAATTGGGATTTTTAGGAGGAAAATTGGGAATTTTTTGGGGAAAATTGGGGTTTTGGGGGGGAAATTGGGAATTTTTTGGGGGTAAAATTGGATTTTAGGGGGAAATTTGGGATTTCAGGGGCAAAATTTGGGATGTTGGGGAGAAAAATTGGGAATTTGGAAGAAAAATTGGGATTTTTAGGAGGAAAATTGGGAATTTTTTGGGGGTAAAATTGGATTTTAGGGGGAAATTTGGGATTTCAGGGGCAAAATTTGGGATGTTGGGGAGAAAAATTGGGAATTTGGAAGAAAAATTGGGATTTTTGGAGAAAAAATGGGAATTTGAGGGGGAAAATTTGGGATTTTGGGGAGGAAAATTGGGATTTTGGGGGGAAATTGGGAAATTTTTTGGGGTAAAATTGGGTTTTGGGGGAAATTTGAGATTTCAGGGGGAAATTTGGGATTTTAGGGGGAAAAATTTGGGATGTTGGGGAGAAAAATTGGGAATGTGGAGGGAAAATGGGGATTTTTTGGGAAATGAGGGATTTTGGGGGGGAAATTTGGGAATTTTGGGGAGAAATTGAGACTTTTTGGGGAAAAAGTTGGGATTTTGTGGGCAGATGGTTGGGAAATTTGGGTGGAAAATTTGGGATTTGAGGTGGGATTTTGGATTTTGGGGGAAATTTGGGAATTTGGGGAAATTGGGGGGAAAATTGGGATTTTGGGGGAAAATTTGGGATTTTGAGGGGGGGAATGGGGATTTTTTGGGGGATAATTGGGGAAATTTGGGGGAAAAGTTGGGGATTTTGGGGAAATTGGGTCTTTAGGGAGAAGTTGGGAATTTGGGGGAGGAAAATTTGGGATTTTGGGTGGAAATGTTTGGGAAATTTGGGGGAAAATTTGGGATTTAAGGGCAGATTTTGGGGGGGAAATTGGCAAATTTGGGGGGGGACATTGGTTTGGGGTGGAAAAATTAGGGAATTTGGGGAAATTTGGGATTTTGGGGAATTTTGGGCGGAAACTTGGGATTTTGGGTGGAAAATTTGGGGGGAAATTGGGATTTTGAATGGAAATTAAGGGGGAAAATTTGGATTGGGGGGTTTGAGGGGAGAAATTTGGGATTTGGAGCGAATTTTGGGCAGATTTTTGGGGGATTTTGTGGGAATCTTGGGGAATTCTGTGGGATTTTGAGGGAGTTTGGGGGGATTTTGGGTGGAATTTGAGGGAATTTGGGGAGATTTTTGTTGAATTTTGGGAGATTTTGTGGGGATTTTGCGGGAATTTGGGGAAATTCTGTGGGAATTTGGGCATTTTGGGTGGATTTGGGGAGAATTTTGGAAGATTTTTGGGGCGTTTCAGGGATTTGGAGAAATTCTGGGTGAATTTTTGGGGAATTTGGGGTGGATTTTTGGAATTTTGTGGGATTTTTTTTCTGGATTTGAGGTGGATTTTGGGTCATTTTGTGGATTTTTGTGGGATTTTGGGGCATTCTGAGGCAATTTTGGCATTTTTGGGCTGTCACTCACCTTTGGCCCCTGACGCCCGGGGTACCCCGGCAGCCCCGGCACCCCCAACTTCCCCTGGGGAAAAACTCCCAAAATTTAGGAAAAATTCCCCAAATTTGGGAAAATTCCCAAATCCTCCCTTTGCCCCCAAATCCCCTCTTTTACCCCAAAAAAATCCCATTTTATGCCCCCCAAATCCCCTTTTTTACCCCCCAAAATTCCAATTTTCCCCTTTTTCCCACCCAAATTCTCTTAAATTCCCAAAATTCCCCCAAATCCATTTTTCCTCCCCCCAAAAAATCCCACTTTTCTCCCCTTTTCCCTCCCCAAATCCCAATTTTCCCCCCAAAATTCCCCTTTTTCAACCAAAATATTTGAATTTTTCCCCAAATTTTCCCCAAATTCCCCCCAAATTCCCAATTTTCCCCAGAAATTCTCTTTTTTCCCCGATTTTCCCGAATTTCTACTTCCCCCCGCCTCAAATCCCCTTGTTTTTCCACTCAAAATTCACAATTCCCCCCCAAATTCCCATTTTTCTCCCCCAAATTCCCATTTTTCTCCCCAAAATTCCCATTTTTCTCCCCAAAATTCCCATTTTCCTCCCTTTTCCCCCCAAAATTTCCTTTTTTGGCCCAAAATTCCCTGAAATATTCCAATTTTTCTCCAATTTCCCCCCAAAATTCCCTAAAAATCCCTATTTTC